>NC_038043.1:16933214-17128712 GCF_002211085.1 Panicum hallii
TCCGGCCAATGGATGTCAAGAACAAGATTTGCTACAATTGTGGCGAAAAAGGACACATTCGTCCCAAATTGCTCCAAGCCGGACAAAAGAAGCAAGGACAACAAGAATAAGCATCGCCATGATTCAAGTGATGATGAGAAGAGGAAAGAAAGAACAAAAACAAGAGATTTGGGAAGAAGAAGGCCCATGACAAGAAGACCAAGCTCTTCCCAAAGAAGAAGGGCACACCAAGAAAAGTTTCTTGGTAGAAAAACAAGAATGGGTGACCGATGTCTCATCAAGCGAAGACTCAAGTGATGAAGAAGACATTGTCACCATCGCCCTCACCAATGAAGAACCATCTCTACCTCCGCCTCCTATGTGCCTCATGGCAAAGGTAACACCAAGGTATGTGAGGTAGATAGTGAAGATGATAGTGATGAAGAGCTTGATCCTAATGAAATTTACTAACCTCATCAATGAGTATACATCCGTCATCAAGAGGGAAAAGGGCAAGTCAAACTCTTGAGAGCACTCATGCCAAGTTAGAGCTTGCCACTCCGACTTACTTAGTAAGTACAATGACTTGCTCAAAAGGCACAATGAGTCACTTGTACTTGCTAAGCAAGTTGAAGAGAGCCACAAAAGCTCAAACAAGAGCATAGGGAGTTGGCTCACAAGTATCAAGAACTTGAATTTGCTTATGAAGCAATTGACCCAAGTCTTGAGAAAGTTGTTAATGAAAAGTTCAATGCTTCTACTTCATGTGATGACCTACTCATTGATGCATATGCCACTAATGTTGTGCCCAAGCTTGCCTCTTCTAGGGAAAAGGAATTGATGATCAAGTGGCAAGCCTCAAGAGTAGTGTGGAGAAACTCTCAAGGGGAGAATACATCCACAAGGAGATTCTCTTCAACAATGCCCGTGACTATGGTAAGAGAGGTCTTGGTTCATTTCCGGAGCCAAACATGGCTACAACTCCTTCTCCGGAGATCAAGACAAGCTTCATCAAGGAAGTTGGCTCATATTGCCAACATTGCCAAGTCACCGGGCACCACACTAGGGAGTGCACTTTACCATCACGTCCTCTTCCTAAATTACCCAAGAATTACTCATCAATGTTTCAAATAATCATTTTCTCTTGAGTAAAGTGAAGGGCAAGGTGAAGGCCAAGTTCATTGGCAAAATTGCTAAGGAGTCGAAGAAGAAGCTACCCAAGCAACTTTGGGTCCCAAAAGCTCTTGTCACACATGTGCAAGGCCCAAAGCTTGTTTGGGTTCCGAAAACTCAAAAATAAATTCTCATGTGTGTAGGTGAACTACAAAGCCGGTGGAAAACATTGGGTACTTGATAGCGGTTGCTCTCAACATATGACCGGTAATGATAGCATGTTCACCTCACTTGAAGACCCCGGCAATCATGAACATGTCACCTATGGTGATAACTCTAAGTGGAAAGTCTTAGGTTTGGGTAGAATTGCAATTTCAAAAGGTTTATCCATTTCAAATGTTTTGTTTGTAGAAGCACTTAGTTTAACCTCATCTCTATTGCACAATTGTGTGATCTTGGACTAACGTGTGCCTTTGACAAGAATGGTGTTGTAGTGACTCATGAAAAAGACAAGTCATTGGTATTCACGGGGTTTAGGCATGGCAATATCTATTTGGTGGATTTCTCTTCAAAGCAAACAAGCACCATGACTTGCCTCTTCACCAAGTCATCTCTTGGGTGGCTTTGGCATAGAAGAATTGCTCATATTGGCATGAGCAACCTCAAGAAAGCCCACAAGAGAGGGATGATCACCGGGATAAAGGACGTCACTTTTGACAAGAACAAGCTATGCAAAGCATGTCAAGCCGGGAAGCAAGTTGCAACTCATCATCCTATCAAGACAATGTTGTCTACCTCCAAGCCGCTCGAGCTACTACACATGGATCTCTTTGGTCCAACTTCATACAAGAGCATTGGTGGTAACCTCTATTGCCTAGTAATTGTTGATGATTTTTCACGTTACACTGGGTCATGTTTCTAGGCGATAAGGGTGAAACTCCGGAAATCTTCAAGTCATTTGCAAGAAAAGCTCAAAGGGAATACAATTCCCCAATCGTGAAGATCCGGAGTGACAATGGCACCGAGTTCAAAATATGAAGATTGAAGAATGGTGCGATGAAGAAGGAGTCAAACATGAGTTTTCCGCCACCTACACGCCCCAACAAAATGGTGTGGTGGAAAGAAAGAACAAGACACTCATCACCCTAGCAAGAGCAATGTTGGATGATTATGGACGTCCGAGAAGTTTTGGGCGGAAGCAATCAACACGGCGTGTCATGCATCCAACCGAGTGTATCCTCACCGACTCCTCAAGAAAACTCCATATGAGCTCATCACCAGGAAGAAACCAAATATATCATACTTTCGAGTTTTTGGTTGCAAATGCTTCATTTATAAGAAGAAAAGGCTCGGTAAGTTTGAAAGTAGATGTGATGAAGGTTTCTTTCTTGGTTATGCATCAAACTCCAAAGCATACAGAGTATTCAATCAAACCTCCGGGTTAGTTGAAGAAACATGTGATGTGGAGTTTGATGAATCTAATGGCTCCCAAGAGGAGGTTGTTGGCTATGAAAATGTAGTGGATGAAGAGATTGAAGAAGCCTTAAAGAAGATGTCCATTGGGGATATCAAGCCGGAGGAGGTGCATGAAGACAATGATCAAGGGGGAGGAACTTCCTCATCTTTACCAAACACCTCCACGGCACCCCAAGTAAATGAAGACCAAGATAAAGTTGATCCACTACCCCAAGAAAATGTGTCAACGCCAACACCCCAAGTCCAAGAACAAGAAGAGCAAAATGTTCCACCACAAGCACAAGTCACTCATGATCCACCCCAACAAGCATCCACGCAAATACCGCTAGTGAAGCATGGTCGCATCTCCAAGGATCATCCAATTGGTCAAATCATTGGTAGTCCTTCCAAAGGAGTAAGAACTCGTTCTAAGCATGCTTCATTTTGCGAACATCACTCGTTTGTTTCTTGTATTGAACCCACTAGCATAGAGGAAGCACTTGAGGACTCAGATTGGGTGATGGCCATGCAAGAAGAGTTGAACAACTTCACCCGCAATGAAGTATGGGTCCTCGAAGCTCCTCCGAAAGACAAGAACATCATCGGCACAAAGTGGGTCTTTCGAAACAAGCAAGATGAACATGGGGTGGTTGTACGCAACAAAGCAAGACTTGTGGCAAAAGGGTTTTCTCAAGTCGAAGGTTTGGATTTTGGTGAAACTTTTGCTCCCGTCGCAAGACTTGAAACTATCCGCATTCTTCTTGCTTACTCTTCACATCATAATATTAAGTTATATCAAATGGATGTGAAAAGTGCGTTCTTAAATGGCTTTATTAACGAACTTGTTTATGTTGAGCAACCTCCCGGGTTTGTAGATCCGAGGAATCCTAACCATGTTTATAGGTTGCACAAGGCACTCTATGGACTCAAACAAGCACCAAGGGCTTGGTATGAGAGGCTTCGTGACTTCCTAATCATGCAAGGTTTCAAGATCGGGAGGGTGGACACCACTTTGTTCACAAAAGACGTCAACGGGGATCTTTTCATTTGTCAAATTTATGTTGACGATATTATCTTTGGCTCAACTAATGATTTACTAAGCCATGAGTTTGCTACCATGATGTCTAGGGAATTCGAGATGTCCATGATTGGCGAATTGACCTTCTTCCTTGGTTTTCAAGTCAAACAAATGAAGGAAGGGACATTCATTTATCAAGAAAAATATACTAAAGATATATTGAAGAAGTTCAAGATGGATGAATGTAAGCCAATCAAGACACCCATGGCAACCAATGGGCATCTCGACTTGGATGTGGACGGTAAACCGGTTGACCAATCCCTCTATCGCTCTATGATAGGGTCTTTGCTTTACCTTACCGCATCTAGGCCCGATATAATGTTTAGTGTGTGCTTGTGTGCCCGTTTTCAAGCTAACCCTAAGGAATCACATCTTTCTGCTGTGAATAGGATCCTTCGGTATCTCAAGCACACTCCTAGCATAGGCTTGTGGTACCCCAAAGGCGCTAGTTTAGATCTCTTGGGATACTCGGATTCGGATTTTGCCGGAAGCCGTGTCGATCGCAAGAGTACCTCCGGGGGTTGCCACTTGCTTGGGCGTTCTCTAGTTTCTTGGTCGAGTAAGAAGCAAAATTCCGTGGCTTTGTCCACCGCGGAAGCGGAATATATAGCTGCCGGTGCATGTTGTGCCCAAATTCTATATATGAAGCAAACCCTTTTGGACTTTGGTGTGAAACTAGGAAGAATACCACTCCTTTGTGACAATGAAAGTGCCGTAAAATTGCCAAGAATCCAGTTCAACACTCTCGCACAAAGCACATTGATATTCGCCATCACTTCTTGCGTGATCACGAAGCCAAGGGGACATTTCCCTTCAAGGTGTGAGATCCGAGGAGCAATTGGCGGATATTTTCACAAACCTCTAGACGAGAGTACCTTTGTTAGGCTAAGAAATGAGCTTAATGTATTAGATGCGGCAAACGTCATGTAAGTTGGCATGTCATATAGAAAAATGCATACATATAGGACACTTGTCTAACCATGGTAAGATAGTGATGAGCAAGGGTTTAGCTAGAGGTGGTGGTCCACTTGTTTTCCTCTAGGCTTGAAGAAAGGCTCATCATGATGAAGCTTTCCGTGGGATCAAACTTGACAAGTAGATCTTAAATTCTCGCTATGCATTTCTTGTCATATAGTTGTGCATCTCATGTTTACCTTTC
This sequence comes from Panicum hallii, assembly GCF_002211085.1. Classification (NCBI taxonomy): domain Eukaryota; kingdom Viridiplantae; phylum Streptophyta; class Magnoliopsida; order Poales; family Poaceae; genus Panicum; species Panicum hallii. The sequence continues at coordinate 16,937,999 of NC_038043.1, forward strand.
TTTCGCATGTGTTTGTAATTTGCATTATCATTGCATGCGTAAAAGTCACAAAGGAGATCACGTAATGAAAATGAGACTTGTTTTACGTACAAGATCTTAATTCATAAGAAGTGAAGAGAGTAAAGTGTTAGGTGCGTTATTGCCTAGTGAGCAATGTCATTGTGAGTTTGAAGCTTTCCTCCTTCAATATTCCTATGACATGGCTCATACATTTTAAATTGGCGCTTTGTCTCTCTTGCGACTTATCCTTGATTTTGAAAAGAAAAAATATTTAAGTTATTAAGCTATCCTATTTTGAGGGGTAAAGTCGCCTATGCAAGTCCATTAACTTGAGTTTAGTTGAATCTTATAAGTTCATTGGACTTAGCATAGAAAAGTGAGCTGAGAGAGGGTTTTTGGGTTCACCGGTTAAACCGACGTTCAATGGATCTATACCCATCGGTTTAACCGGCGTTACCAAGTGTCAGCCACAGCTCAGTCATTTCTGGCGTTCAACCGGCGTATACAAAGCTTGCAGCATCGGATCAACCGATGAACAGAACACACTTTTGACCTGAAAATCAACTGATGTTTGCTTCGTTCAACCGACGAGTTCACTTTTCAGATCATCGGTTCAACCGGCGTACTGATGCAGATTTGGCAGAGTTTCTGGTAAACTACACCGACGCAATCAACCGGTGTTTAAAACCTAAGCGTCGGTTCAACCGGCGATAAGAAAATCTGCGGGGTCCACATGTCATATTTCTCTCTTGTCCGCCTGCGACCCCTCACGCGCTTTCGTTTTCCGCTTGACTCCTCGCCTTCGCCCTCGCTCCTGTCACCGCCGCCGCCGTCCGCCGCCTTGCGCCGCCCGCACGCGCCGCCGTACGCCGCCGTACGTCGCCCACGCCGCCTCGCTCCGCCGCCGGTCGCGCCGCCGCCGTCTGCATTCCCACGCCCGCGCCCGCGCCCGTACGCGTCCACGCACCGTCACCAGCGCCCGCACCGCCGCCATCGTCCTTCACCTCACTGCCGCCTGCGCCCGCGCCGTTGCCACCGCCTCATCACCGCCTTGCAGCTCCACCGCACGCCACCTGCACCACATTGCATCACCTCCACCGCAGCGCCGCCCGTTCGTCACTGTGCCGGCCGTGCATCCTGCGTCGCCTGCACGTCACCGCATCGTCGCGTCCGTGTTACTCACTGAGTAGTGATGGGTCGTGACAAGAGGAAGGGGAAGGAGATAGTAGTTGAGGAGCCCGCGCGCAAGCGGACTCGCGCAGCGAGAGAGGCCGAGAGGGCCGAGATGGTGGCTAAGGCCGCCGAGGAGCAGGCGTCTGGCCGTGCTCGTCCGTTCGCGATTAGGGATCCGGCAGCCAGGGGCAGAGGCAGAGGCAGAGGGATGGGCCGAGTCAGAGGTGCCAGGGCCACCAGAGCCACAGCCGCAGCAGCAGCAGAGTCAGAGCAGTCAGTCTCAGCGGCAGAGTCCGATTCAGTTTCAGAGTCGGAGCAGTCAGAGCAGTCTCAGGGGCTGGGTACACAGCAGTCACCAGCTCTACGACGTTCTGGCCGCACCCGGCAGACGCCCCTCGCAGAGGAGACTTCACCTGCGACCGAGCGTCGCACCGGACCTAGGACGCGAGGAGGCCACCAGCCACAGGAGCCTCGCAGGTCCACAGCAGCAGCAGCAGCAGCTCGACGAGCCGAGGCCCTAGCGGCCGAGCGCGCAGTGTTCCGCATGGACACTGTTGTGCGTCTGGAGCCAGGTGTACTGCTCCAGAACTTGACCAAGGCCAATGCGGCGAAGGTCAAGAGGCTCAGGTGGAGTGTACAGGAGGAGGAGTGGTTTCCCGTGACACGAGACAGCCGGGTCGATCGCAGATTCTGGACACTTCTTCAGGCCAGTTTCTACGAGACCTACCAGAGGCGGGGCCACAGGATATTTCCGCACAGGGTTCTTGACTGGGTTTCTTTGAGGACTGCTGCAGGGGGAGCCGATGTCCGAGAACATTTTGATCACTTCAGGGGTCTGCCCAGGTTGCTCTCGATTGAGAGGAACAGGTATATTGAGGACTGGGTCAGAGTCTTTTACGCCACAGCATGGATTGCCCCAGAGCGCAGAGCTGTTCACTTCATGTTTGGGGGGCAGGTGTTTGGTTTGTCCAGAGCGACACTCGCAGGGATTCTTGGAGTTGACCTAGTTGATGTCTCCTTGCATGAGATGGTCTATGGTGATGCAGATCCACCGCGCAGAGCCATGATTGGCGGAATAGCACCTTCTCACGAGGCGATCTCTCAGTGCTTCCGCCAGCCCTTCCCGGCCTCCTACGCCAGAGTTCCGAGCTTGCTGACCCCAGAGGCCTACGCTGTTCACATGGCACTCCGGAGGACGTTGCTCCCGAGGAGTGGCTACCCTGAGGGGTTCACAGGTCTGCAGCAGCTGCTACTTCTTCACATCCTCACTCACGAGCCCTTTGATATTGTCGACTTCATCTTAGCTGAGATCGAGGATGTTATCACTGACGGGATGGGCGTAGTACGACAGTTTCCTTATGCTCACTGGATCAGTTTCATTTGCTCCATGATAGTGCCAGCTGAGTCACCCGTCAGTGCAGTCTACCGGCAGGACGAGGTCCCCTGGTTTCCTGTCTACAGACCGACAGCACCTTCGGACCGGAGGAGAGGCAGGCAGGCTGATAGAGCTGCCATGGCACGATTGTCACCGGAGGTACAGGCCCGAGTGGCCCAGGAGGATGAGGCACTGCTTGCCGCAGAGGCACAGCTTCCCGGAGGAGATGATGAGATTCATTGGTCAGACCTAGAGTCAGACTCCTCCGAGGATGAGGAGTACTTCCCTGCACCAGCCCCAGCTAGTCATGATCATGAGGCAGGCGGTTCAGGAGAGCCAGCTCCAGTGACAGCTGCTGCTACTACAGTCTCAGAGTCACAGGTGTCTCAGCCGTCTGAGCTCACCGCACTTTTACAGCAGCTGGTCACACAGCAGAGAGAGGATCGTCGTGCTCAGGAGGAGGCCAGGAGAGCTCATGAGGCCTAGCTTGCACAGATTCAGAGAGAGGCCGCCCGAGAGCGAGCTGCTACAGAGGAGCGTTTCGTCGGCCTTATTGACAGAGTCTCTCAGAGGACGGACGCTCAGTTTCAGCAGATGCAGCAGGGCATGATGGCGATGTTCGGGATGATTTCACAGTTATATTCTCACACCGGACTCGCCCCTCAGCAGCCAGGACAGTCAGGCCTTCAGGGCACCGGAGCACCTCCACTTGCAGTCACACCAGCTCCGGCCACTACTGCTCCAGCTTCTTCCGCGACCCCAGAGATTATGTTCTCATTGTCAGCACTTCTTGGGTCTGCGAGTCGTCCTCTCTTCTCTCCTCTGCCTGCGACCTCACTCTTCCAGGAGTCACCCTCTGCAGTGCAGTCAGTTGGCCTCCCCGCAGTACCACAGCCACTACCTTCAGGGGGAGGCGGAGAGGTGTCCTTACTTCAGTAGTCGTCACAGCCGGCAGCATCAGCACTCACTACTTCAGATGTTGACACATCTTCTGCTGAGCCGGCTACCACTTCCACGGACCCTCTCCCAGGCAGTGCTAGCACCAGGGCCTCGACGACAGCCTCGACTACAGCTACACCTCCGGTCAGCTCAGCACCAGCAGGCCCTTCAGATCAGCAGCTACCGGCAGTCACTGAGGATCCTCCGTCTGACGACGACGACGATGATGATGACCCGGATCGCTTCCTCGCCGTCCCGCGGCACCCGGATCAGTAGCTACCCTTTTTGGGCCTTGATGCCAAAGGGGGAGAGGGAGTCAGGGGGAGGGTAGTACTAGAGAGAGCTCGATCAGGACTTGGTTGTTTCTTATTGTATTATATATTGTCTTATATTTGGTTTTAGTTCATGGATATGTACATTTGTCATTTGAGCATGCTGAGCTTTTGAGACATATCTATGGATTTCGTTTGAGCCTTTGAGCTTTTTGGTTCCTTTCTTTCGAGTTTGCCTGTGTTTATTCTTGCCATATCTTCCTCGCTCTCTCGTTATTTATGTCTGTGTTGTCATCAATCACCAAAAAGGGGGAGATTGTAAGCATCTAGGCCCTTAAGGTATGTTTCGGTGATTAATGACAACCATTATTGTGACTAATGAGTTTGTGCAGCTTTATAGATCATTATTGCTCATTTGGTTATATGTCAAAAGAGGCCCCTAATTTTCATTGTTCTAAAAGGCGATCTCGGCATTCAACTCTATAATGTGTCAAGACTAAGGATCTTTCTAGTCCTAAGTGTCATAAGGTTGAGAAGGACACTTAGGTTAGTATAGGTTTTATAGTTTTGTAGTGATCGCACTATTAAGAGGGGTTTAGGCTTAGTAACTTGAGCATGGACATGGTCATTTGAAAATGGATGCACACAATAGTCACTCAGGTTTCTAGAAGCTCAAATAAGTGGTTCTCAACTTATATCTCAAGAATATTTGGATTTCATTCAAGACTCAAGTCAGAAAAGGCAAAATCAGAAAAAAATCTTTAACACCGGATTAACCGACGTCTAAAGTTTTCTATACGTCGGTTAAACGAGGTCAGCAGGTCTGGACAAGTCAATACACCGGTTAAACCGACGTTATTTGAAATTGGACGTCGGTGCAGTTGTCCAGAGACTCGGTTTTCAGTTGATCAGTGGACAAATAGACTCACCGGTTAAACCGACGATATTTGAAATTTGACGTCGGTGCAGTTGTCCAGTGACTTGGTATTTCTGTTGATCAAAGGATGATTACACTCACCGGTTAAACCGATGCAATGACGGTTAATCTTCCCAAACAGTAACGGCTAGTTTTCAAAAGGGAAGTTTACATTCACCGGTTAAACCGACGATGACTATTGGAGGGACGTCGGCTTAACCGGCGCTACGCAGTTTTCTGGCAGCTTTTTCTCCAACGGCTCTATTCGTGTGAGCTGCCTATATATACCCCTCCAATGGGTCATTCTACTACTCTTGGCACCAGGCAACATCCAAACACACATACTTTAGTCAAGAGCCACTTTGAGCTTCAACATTTCATACACTTGTTCATTCAATCATTCAAGAAGCAAGATTAAGGACTTGAGTAGAGAGAAGCTTGTGTGCATCCATTCTTTGTGATTGGTTCTTGCTCAAGTGAAGGCCTTAGCTTGTTACTCTTGGTGATTGGCATCACCTAGGCGATCTTGGTGATCGAGGTGATTCTCGCGGAGCTTGCCAAGGATTGTGGAAGCCCGGAGAAGAGATTTGTACGTGGCTTGATCTCCACCACACCGGGATGGTGAACGGAGACTCTTAGTGAGCGCCCTCGTCTTGGTGACTTGGGAGGTGACAATACTCTTTGTGAGTGTCACAACGTGGATTAGGGGTGTGTGCCAACACATCGATACCACGGGAAAAAATCCGGTTGTCCCTTGTCCACTTTACTTTTTCAAGCATTATCTTTCATGCAATTCTTTCATGTGCTTGATTTAGGAATCACTAGTTAACTCTACCTTGCTAGGCTTTATCTCTTTTCATCTTAACTAGCTTGTGTAGGTTGTTTAGTTATCCGGTTGGTGAATTGGAGCCTTTCTAGTTTTTGCATAGGTTAAGGTTGTTTTATCTTGTTTTAGAAATTGAAAAAGGCCCAATTCACCCCCCCTCTTGGTCCATCGATCCTTTCAGACTCGCTCCCGGTCGTCGCACTGCGCAACAACCAACTGGCGCTCCACCGAGTGAAGCCAGTCGTCCGCCTGGAGTGGGTCCGTGGCGTGAGAGAAGGTCGGAGGATGACCTCTCAAGAAATCCGCACGCCTGTCACGGGGCTGAGGCGGCGGTGGAGGCGGTGGCTGAGCGTGGATTTGCTGCAGAGCCTGAACGGTGTTGTTCAGGGTCGCCATCATCTGCATCTGGAGCTGGAAGAACTGCTCCGGGGTCAGTGGTGGAGGCATCGGCAGCGGCTGACCAGTACCCTGGTTGTTCTGCTCCTGCTGGTCAGAACCGGAACCGGTGCGCCTGGTGTTCACCATCTGATTGCAACAAACGAAATCTTATGAGAACGATATATTGTGCAGCTGCGGAAATGAAACTTCGGAAGGATATGTCAGAAAGAAAGGAATATAGGTTTTACCCCCAACGTTCTAACTCAATTTTTATTATTTAGTTCAAGTGGGGTTAGGTCGATTTGCATGAACATGTTTAACTACTAGCCTATGCAATCAACCAAAAATCCAAATTAAACATTTGCACAATAACAAACATTCAATATTCACAACTTAGTCGAGTTTTCCACACTACTCGACTAACACACTCGTTCTAGCGTATTTTTATCGGGACAACCTAAACTTATAAATTACAGGATTAGGCGACTCAGGCCAACGTCTACGGAAAGCTCAAGCTATTTCTCAGAAAAGACAGGAGAGAAATAGCAAATCAAGGCTTAAGACTCAAGGAATAGAGGTCGGAAATGATGTTTGAAGATTTGCGGAAGCAAGGCAAGAGAAAGGAAGTCCTATACTCGTCCAGATCTATCTAGGCTTCGTCCTACAGTCAACACGGCTCTGATACCAATCTGTCACACCCGATTTAAAAGAACATAAATCGAGCAATCATATATGCGCCAGGATCAAGTCACGCATATATACAACAGATTATCAAGATATCACAACACATGTCACGAATAACATTAATATAAATCGTAAATAAATCATGAATAAATTATTTTATTACAACCGAATCAAGAATCGGTTCAAGAGTTGCGGAAGCGTAAAAGAGATACATGAAGAGCTGGGCGCCACAGGGACGTCGACTGGGAGACAAACGCCTAGAAGTCGTCGAAACCGCTGACGTAGTCCTCCACGTTGCCGGGCACTGAGCAGCAGTCGAAGATATCCGAAGTAGAACAGAAGATAGAGAGGCAAGTGTGAGTACAAACTCGTACTCAACAAGTATAACACGAGCATGAGGCTCTAAGGTTAGCTGACTCAACTGCATTAGCTTTTAGTCTTGGCAAATTTTGTTAAAGCTAATTACTACAAGTGGATGAATTACCATAACCCAAATTGCATAAAGAATTAATCAGTATTAATTAAGAACTACTGAGAACCATCCAAACCACAACCACCCAGGGGAATCTCCCTCGTCAAAGGTTGATAACCCCACTAATCAAAAGGAGGATCTGGGCCGCTCATGACTGTGAGCACAGCTGATATATCAGTTTTACACTCTCGAGAGGTTGCACAACTTTACCCACAAGTCGTGAGCTACGCTAGTTGTTCATCACACTTCCTTAGGTGAGATGGCTAGCAAGCACACTACGAGACCGTTACAAAGAATCACGTTGGTAAGGCGTAACCGCTAAGGATTCTAGATCAGCAACGATGGGGCCCACCTCCGGGGGTACAAGACACACAGCACAGACCAAGCCGGAGGAGCAGGGACCATTGAAGCTTACCACCCCTCTTGCCCACGCAGGTAAGTTACTCCCGAACCAAAATGACCTAATTAGTAAGTCAAGACCGTCCCATACCAGTCTTGTGGTTGCGCGGTTGTCCCAGGTTGTCGCTCTATGAACCGGTCCTTATGGAGAGTGGCCAACCAAGCACTAAGCACCGTGCTGGCCCCCTAAACCATGTTTCTAATAAAAACCTCTTTTAAGGACGCACAAACCACTCAAGCACACAGCACAGAAGGTCGGCTCCAGAATTAAGTTGCATAAGATCATTAATCAAATTAATTAGAAAGGACTAAGATTTGTTATAACGCAGCAACCTAGCACAACTAACCAAAATGCAACCCAAAGGATATATATAAAGGATATAAAGGTGGCTAGGAAGTCCTTATAGGCATGCAGAATTAAAAATGCAGCATGAAATTGTATTTAAAAGTGATAGGAGGTTCATGTTATACTTGCCTTCCTCGTACTCTCCCGGCTGCTGCTCAGACTGCTCGGAAGATGGCTGCTCCTGGTACTGCTCCAAAGGCTCCGCGTCTACTCACGATCATCAAACATAGTCCACACATACACACATGCACAAACAATAGCAAACTATAAGAAAACAGTACACCAATACAATAGAACAGCACATGAAACTAGCCTAGAACTATTCTACGCGTTACAACGATCGCGTGGATATAAAGAACGCTTAAAACGGAGCTAAAACGCGAAAACTACACTTAAAACAAGATCCAGGGACCTATTTGTAAGAAAACAGGAAAACCAGGGGGGTTTTGTGTAAAAACTGAGGGCCAAAACCTAATTAAAGGTTAAACCTAGGGGCTAGACTGCGAAAACTACAAAACTATGGTTGAAAAACAATTTTCTAGAAAGGCCAGGGGTCAAACAGGAAGAAAAAGGACCTGAATGCAAATACTTTTGCTCTACGGGGTGTACTGCGGGTTGAATCCTCAAAAAGGCAGGGGCTTCTTAACAAAAAGGCTGGTTGAAAGGGTATGATTTAATCTGGGCCCTCGGATCAGATCTGCACGGCCCAGATTAGAATCCATACGCGAAGGGGTACGGGATGATCTCAGCCTTTGGATCGAGATCGGACGGTCGGGAACGGATCTAGGTTTACAACTCGCGCGATCCACCGGATTTGAAATGGACGGCTGAGATCCCACCACGGTCGGGATCTAATCCGATGCGTCGGATCGACGATGGACGGCTCAGGTTGGATACACCCGCGAACCGGTATCTTACGATATTAGCCGCTGGATCGAGATCTAACCGTTGTGGCACGCCGGCCTCCGATCTAATCTTGATCGTCCGCCTCGGATCAAACGGCCAGGAGCAAAGGGGCGGAAGTGGGCGGCGATCTCTCGCCGGAGAAGAGGAGGCCGTGGCGGAGGCTCACCGGCGACGCGCGAACGGGCGGTTCCGTGGCCAAAAGACGACGAGATCCGGTCGGGGAGTGGGAGAAGGGCACGGGGAAGCCAATTGGGGCCAAAGGGGGCGGAGGCGGTGGCCGTAGCGGCCGGGCGACGGCGGCGTGCGGCTCGGGTGCTCCGGTGAGCGCGCGCGGCGGCGGTAGGGCGAGACCGGGGGAAAGGATGGGTCGGGAGGCTTCCTTACCCCACCGGGATGAGCTCCCGAGGCTTGAACGACGGCGGCGGCCGGCGAGGAGGCGGGACGGCGGCGGCCCGGGGCGCGCGGCGGCGGCGAGCGCGAGAGCTAGGGTTTCGGGGCGGCGGAGCACGGTGGTGGCTAAGGGGAAACCCTAGGGGAGGCGGCGCATTAAATAGGGGCCACGCGGCGCCTGGCGAGCGGGCCCGAGGCGGGGCGGCGCCGGGGTGCGGTCGAGCTCGAGTCCAGCTCGGTCGCGAGGAAGGCGATGACCCCGACAGGTGGGGTCATCCTGCCAGCGGCTGCGGGGGAGAGCGGGGAGGAAAGGGGCCGCGCGGCAGCTGGGCTGAGCGGCACGCGGAGGCCCACGCGGAAGGAAAAGAGGAGGGGTCGGACTGGGCCGAGGGAGCGCGTGGCAGCCCAGGCGAAGGAGACAGCTCGGAGAGCGTGGGCTGGGCCAAGGGGGGAAGTTCGGACGTGGTGGGCTGGGCGGCTTTGGGCCGGGGAAAAGGAGAGAGCAAGGGAAAAAGAGCCCGCGGCTGAGGAGGAAAAGAAGGGTTTTGGGCTGCTGCGTTGGCTGGTCCATTTCCCTTTCTTCTTTTTTCTTTTCTTTACTAATTCAAACTACTTCAAACAAACTATTTGAATTCAAACCAAAATTTGAATTCAACCCTACACACTCAATACAAATAAAATAATGCTGCAGCATGAATGCACAAACAAGTTGTTCTTAAAATAAATTTTATTTTCTTGTGTTATAAAATTACTTTAAATGCCACAAAATTAAGGAAAAACTCTGGAAATTTTATTTGAGCCAAAATAAATTCATTAAAATTAGGGAAATTTTCATTAGGGTGTTACATCCACGCGTGGCAACGTCGAGCAAGAGGTGCAACAATCACTCGCCCACCTCGCAACTGGCGGGATGCAAGGCCTCAAGGCGAAGCTCCACCCGAGGCCAGCCTCAAGGACGCTCCCACGATTGATCTTAGGTAGAAGATCAATGATGGCCGTGATGCACGGCGCATCATCGAGGCAAGGAGAAGGGACAGTCCCGACAGGTACCACGATGATGACGATAACGACCGCTTCCCCGCCTTCACTTCCAACATCATCGAGAAATCCTACCCTAAGGATTTTTAACCAGTCGGGATCCCCAAGTATGATGGCAAGCAAGACCCGTGCTAATGAATTCGATGCTACTCCATCAACTCCTAGGAGGACCTCAAACGGGCCTTCATTGACAACTTCTAGGGATCCATGATCCGAGCAGGTACTCGCCACGATCTGTCCCAGGTCAAGCAGGAGATGCATGAGACCCTGAGATCCTACACCCGGCGTTTCTTCGAGATGCGAGCCACCATCGCGAACATCACCGACGAGGACAGAATGACCTCTTCTCGAAGCACATGTACCATGACTTTGGATGCAACCGCCCAACTACCACCATGGAACTGCATGACATGACGGCGCAATGGGCTGACCAGGAGGACGAGGAGACCACTTTGACATGGGCCAGCGGAACAACTTGGGGAATCCCCAAAAGCGCAGGCCGGACCATGAAGTCGTAGCTGTTGAGCGCAATCCGCGGGGCAAGAAGTCGGGGAGCAATCAAGCACAGTTTGAGAAAGTTCTGCACAAACAATACCCGATGTGCCCGAAGTGATGACATACGCTCTTTGAGTGCGTTAGCCTCCGCAAGTCACTCAATGCTCCACCGCTTCCTCAAGATGGAAAGCAAAAGGATCAGGAGGACGACGACGAGGGTGACAAGTCGGGGGCTCAAGATTTCCAAGACCTGAAGAATGTCGTCAACATATCTTCGGTGGAGACGGCGGATTTCCCTCCAAGCGCGCGCAGAAGCTGACCTTGCGCGAAATCCTCTCTGTTGAGCTCGCCATACAAAAGCCTCTGAGATACAGCGAGGTCCCGATCTCCTTTTCTAGGGATTATCAGTGGACCAGCTTCTCCGAGCCGGGAAAATTCCAGCTCGTCCTACATCCTGTCGTGGTGGGCTCACAGCTGACTCAAGTACTCATCGATGACGGGAGCGGCCTCAACTTGCTCTTTGCGAGTACTCTAAAGAAGATGGGGCTAGACATTTCCAAGATGCTCACCCCCAGCAGTGCTTCATTCTACGGCATCATCCCAGAAATGCGGCTACACCACTCGGGTCAGTGGTCTTGCCAGTCACCTTCGGGATGAAAGATAATTACCGCTTGGAGCACATCATGTTCGAGGTGGCTAACTTCGAGTCATCATACAACGCCATCCTCGGCAGGCTAGCCTTGGCCAAATTCATGGCTGTACCCCACTACGTCTACCTACTACTTAAGATGCCAGGCAAGATAGGCGTACTCATGTTCCGCGGCAACTTGAAGAAGTCGTACGACTACGACCAAGAGGTGATCGAGTACGCCGCGACATCATGCATGCTAGAACCTTCTGTGGAAGTTTTCACAGTCGCGCAAAAGCTCACCGACTCGAAGATGGAGATCTCCAGCTAGAGGCCTAGCCAGTCGAGGGTCAAACCCAACCCCAGTGACGTAGGCATCAAGACCATCTAGCTACAAGAAGGTGACTCGTCCAAGACTGCTTTGATCAAAGGCGGCTTGAGGGACAAATAGGAAAGCGCGCTCGTCAGCTTCCTTAGAGCTAACCGTGACATATTCGCGTGGAAATTAGCGGATATGCTAAGGGTGCCCAAGGAGTTGATCGAGCATTGCCTAAAAGTCAACCCCAAAGCCACTCCGAAGACGCAATGACTACTACGCTTCGCTCCCGACATGAGGGAGGCCATCAAGAAGGAGCTAACAAAACTACTCGTGGCTGGTTTCATTAAAGAAGTCTACCATCTTGAGTGGTTAGCCAACCCTGTACTAGTCTTGAAAAAGAACAATAATGAATAAAGGATGTGCGTGGATTACACTAATCTCAATAAACATTGCCCGAAGGAATCCTTCGCACTCCCACGCATCGACCAAGTCATCGACTCTACGGCTGGTTGCGTCCTACTCCCTTTCCTCGACTGCTACTTGGGTTACCACCAGATTGCTCTCAAGGAAGAAGACTAGATGAAGACAGCATTCATCACCCCCTTTGGAGCATATGCCTATACAACCATGTCCTTCAGATTGAAGAATGCAGCAGCCACCTATCAACGGGCATCCAGTTATGCCTTGCTGATCAGCTACATCGCAATGTTGAAGCCTACGTGGACGACATAGTCATCAAGACCAGATCCCACGATGAGTTCATCCCTGATCTCAAGGAAACCTTAAATAGCTTACGCAAGTTTTGATGCAAGCTTAACCCAACCAAGTGCGTCTTCGGTGTGCCACAAGGAAAACTACTCGGTTTCATCGTTAGTCATCAAGGAATTGAAGCAAACCCAAAGAAGATCACCACCATCACAGATATGGACGCTCCACGGATGATTAAGGATGTCCAGAAGCTCACAGGCTATATGGCAGCCTGAACAGATTTATCTCACAACTTGGAGAATGGGGATTACCCTACTTTAAATTGCTCAAGCACCACAACAAATTCCAGTGGACTGAGGAGGCGAAGCAGGCGTTGGAAGATCTCAAGCATCATTTGCAGTTGCCGCCCATCCTAACGGCTCCACAACCAGACGAGAACCTGCTACTCTAAATCGCAGCGACTACTCATGTCGTTAGTGTGGCAGAACCAACCTGAATTATACCGGCTCAAGTACGCGAGTCCACTTCCGAGGGCTCTAACGTGCTTCAAACGGTATAATCCCTTGGCCTGTCAGGTAACGTCCCGATAAACCACCGATACACAGGATCAAATAAGGTTACCTCACACGAAGGTGAGTCCAGAGATACAATCACCATCACATTTTACATCACAAGGAATTACATGATAAGAGTTTTCAAAAGTAACATGAAATTTCAAACTTAGAGAGAACAGTACAACTGTTGAAGTTTTGGCTTTTGGCAGCGGAAAACATACGCGATGATTTACAATACGTCGTCAAGACGGATGCCATGCTAAGCCCGGGCACGACATCACTCGAGATCATCAGTATTGGCCGGGGACGGATCCCATTCCTCGGACCAATCTTCTGGAAGAGCACAGGGCCATGACAGGGAAAGAGTAGGGTCTTCAAAGGCTTTACCTGAAAAACATAAAACTAGCAAGGCTGAGTATACTAATACTCAGCAAGGCTTACCCGGGTTTGGGTATACTTTAGCCCGTAACTAGACTCATGAAGGCTTATAATGGTTCTGGGTTTTAGTTTCAGCTGAAAAGCAATTATGAGTAGATCCTTATTTCCAACTTTTAGCTTTCAGGTTCTAGTTGATTATCCATTCTAGATAAGCACCTATATCTACTCAAGCAAGGTAGAGATTGTCATCCATCAATATTATCTCATCAACAATTACACTTTTTACTCAATGTGGCAGAAGGGATAAGCAGTCTCATGCATCGTGAGAGGCGGACGATTCCTGAATCGAGATTCAACCTTGCAAGGTAAACCTAACACACACGCTTGGAACATCCAAAGATCGTTTCGAAGCAACCGTTTACCTTTCATTCCGGGTCGTGGAACAGGCCACCACAAGCGACTTGCAGGACCGTACGCACACCCTATATGTGCAGGACATACGTCTGTAGCGCGACTACAAAACCCGTATTCCTGTCTGCCATGCAGAACGTACTCCCACAGGTCGGTGCGTGAAAAGAACCAAATTAATCGAGTGGTGGAAGGTATGTCCACTTGCCGGGCCGATTGGTTACTAGGCTTACCGCTTTACCATATTTCGCGGCATGTGGCTAGTACTGTTCAAACGCTTAGCCACCACTACCACACATATCGACCTTAACCACTTTTAACAAAACAGACAGGGTAAAATCTCAGGTCATGATACAACACATGACCCTGTCCGTCATCCTTATAGTAGTTGCAGAAATGTAAACATGCAACTCCTATATCGCGCGAGTGACAGGAAATCACCCGACTTCTACCGGTCCTATTTAGCAGAGCATCTAAACGATAAGGACTCGAGAGCATTACATTGGATTCCTAGGATTCATGCATCTAGGGTTTCACTTCAACTCCTAGTCTTAATGCAAGATATAATATAGATAGACATAGATTGCAGTGTAAATAAAGTAGTGGGATATGTCCGGGGCTTGCCTTTACTGGTGGGTCTGATGTCAGTAAAGTCAATATCTTCCGAACTTTGGTTCGGGGCTTCAGATAATCCTTTGGTGACGTTCATTTGGTCTTCAGGAACATCCTCCGTAGACTCCGGGGAGATCTCGTAGGTACCGTTGCCGAAGTAATCGTATCTACATGCAATGCGACATTACATTCAAAGCGTGCACATAACACTACCTTACTTCACAATACAATTGCAACCTAGCATTCATATAACACACTATTCACATATCAACTGAAAGATCTGAAACTAAACTTAGATAGAGTTTTAAGAGGACATCTAATTATGATCGGCTATTTGTTGAAGATTGCAACAGAGCCGATTGGAAACAACGAGAGTTTAGCCGATGGAAAGGTGCATCGGGTTCCTAGATGATCGATGAAAGCATCGATTACCTTGGCAGAAGGATGATCCCTCAAGCAATGGTCTTAACTAAGATGTGCTTAAGTGTTATTCTAGGTAACTAAGTGTGGTTATATCGACTCGACTACGTCAGCACAATAATTGAGTGACGTACAGCCGATTGGGGTGTGGTTAAGGGTATATGATCAATAGGTATAAAACCGACCTCTCAGTCGATAAATCGACTGATAGAAGTGTGTGGATATGGATGGGGCAACTAAGGATCGATCGGCCGTGTTTGACCGATACGGAAAACAACTAGAATCGTCTTGGGTCGGCCGATAGTAAGAACCTTAAGGTCGTGGGTGTCTCTCCGATACATCGACTCTGTGCAGTCGATATAGAACAGAACAAAAGAATCGTATCGGCAGTAGCCGATACTAGAAAGGTAACAACCATATCAGCTAATCGGTCGATGATGGAAGTATCGACTGACAGCTGTTATACAGAAACATCCTAGACTCAAGGAAAGCGGATGCTTAGCAGCTGAACTAATAGCCAACGCTGAAGCATAGCCGCAGAGATGTTTTGGCTAAGCAGCAGACACGCAAGAACTAACGGGGATCCTTATACAACAAGGAACCTAAAGAAATAGCAATCGAGACGAGGACAAAGTCCTAATGGCAGGGACATGAGCACTCGTATAAGAAGATTAAATAGATATCACACAACTCTATTTAAGACATACATGCTATGGCTTACTTTCCAGCTATAACACAAGCATACAATACAAAGCACAATAAAACATTCATTCCCTAACACTTGACCTAGACCACACATCAAGATTTTCAATTCAAGATCACAACATAAACTTGTAAATTTTGACTTAGGGTTTCAAACAAAACTGATTTTATATTTTTATGAACTTCCTACGAAAATCTATGAAATGTAGAAGTTCATCGATTTGAAATACAGAAAGCTTTGGAAATTTTATAAAGAACACCCTAGAACTTTCTAAAACATCGTAATCAAGTCCCTGGTCGGGGAAAACAGATAACAGGAAGATAACGACGATATTTCGGTAAAGAAATCACCGGTATTAAGGAGATTCAGTGAATTAGGGTAAACCTTGGTTGTGGAGAACAGCAGACGGAAAGTGAATTCCCGTGGCGAACAAGATTGGCGACGATAAGATGAGCTCGACGATGACGAGATTTCGTGGTTGACGAAGTAGTTTGTCGGGAAGGGTTGCCGTGGGTGGAAGATGGTCGAAGGGGTAATCTTCAAGGTGACTCGTGGTGATAGCGGTTGAGTGAGCCACGAGGGATGCGAACTGTTGGAGGTCGTGGATTCTGGGACAAGACGATGGAGCCGAACTGATTCGCTAGGCCAACTCCTCCTTCTGACTTGCCGCGCCATAAGTGCTTCTCCACCTCCGCTAGGATCGAGGTCTACTCGCACCTGGCCACCTCTAAATCCTCCACGAGCAATCTGCAGTGCCACCTGACCTCGTCCATTGCCTTCTCCTCGACGGCCTTCGACATTTTCCACGCGCGACTCTACTGCACAACACTTCGGTCGTGACTTGAGCTCGCCCAGCTGAAACACTGCCATGCGCTGTACGCCGCCGCTCTGCATGTCGTTGCCCTGCTTGTCAATACTCTGCATAGCTCCTCCTGCACCGCGTGTGTTCTCCCTGCACGCCGTCGCCACATCCGCCCAAAGGTGCCTTGCACCCTTGACGCTTCGTCCAACAGCAGAACCCTCGCGTCCTTCAGCACCGTGCGTATCGGCATTTCGTCGAACACCTGGGCTGCGTCTTCGATACGGCCAAACCTGCACCACACAGAGATCACCGTGGCATAAACAGGATCGATGCCACTGCGTTCCCGCATCTCGCGCAGAAACACTTCACCACCACTCCTCCGGCGCGCGAGCGTCCGCGCGCTTCAGCTCCTGCGTCACCTGCACACTCATGCTCCACCTGGATCCGCCCTGCGCGCCATTGCTCGTTCGGGCCGCTCACGTCCAGCGCATCTGTGCCGCACCCGCACGCTGCCACACCGGTTCTCTTCTGCTCGTGCGCAGCCACGCCGCGAGCTTCGCTCCAGCGCCGCTTGGCTCGCGTGCCACTCACGCGTTTGCTCCACGCCGCCAATTCACCTATGCTTGTGCCCACGTCCCAACGCCTGCCGCCTGCTCGGCCTCCGTTCTACCTGCGCGCGCTCGCTCGCGCCACTGCCGCACCCTCACCGGCTCCCTGTGTTCGCGCTCCAGTCAAGGCGCCCTGCATGGCCGGTGTTCTGCTCCGTTCACCACCGTGCGCCAGCTCGCGAGTCACCGCGCCGCGCCTGCCTCCGCGTGCTGCCGGCCTGCCTCCGCTTGCTCCGAGCCACGCCTGCCGCGCGCCTGGCCTTCGCTCCGAGCCTCCGCTCCAGTATTTGCTCACTGCTGCCCGTGCGCCTGTGCTGCCGCTCGCCTCCTGCGACGCCCGCGCGCATGCTCTCGCCGTCCGCGCCACGCGCGCGTCGCCCGAACAACCGCGCTGAGCCAGCGCCTCCGTACGCCCGCTGCCGCGCGTCACCTGCTCCTGCGCGTCAACGCGCCGCTGCTGCCGTCGCCTACGCGCCTAGACCGCGTGCCCGCTCGGGCTGGCCCCGCCTGCACCGCACCTCTCCGCTCCGCGCTCTCCGCCTCCGCCTGCCGCGCGCGCCCGCCTGGGCCCGCCAGTTCACGCGGCCTGAGCCTCCCTGCGCCCCACACGCCGCCGGCCCGCACCAGCGCATGCCTGGGCGCCGCCCCGCCAGCGCGGCCGCCTGCCCTGAGCCGCAGCTGCGCGCCCCGCCTTGGGCCCGCCCAGCCCCGAGCGCCCGCGCTCCTGGGCCTGCTGCAGCTCGCGTCGCTCGCGCCTGGAGCCGCCTGGTTGTGCCGCGTGAAGAAGGAGAAAGGGAGAGAGAGGAAAAGAAGATGGGGCTGCCGCCGGTAGAGGATAAGAAGGAACAGAGAGAGGAAAAGCAGAGGAGGAAGGGAACTAGGATTTCCTAAGGACTTATGCATAATTATAGAAAACTACAAGGGCCTATCTGTAAAACAAAATTTCCCGTTGATTTCAAACCCAAATGAGGAAATGCCCAAAACAAAAGTTGGAGAGTTTTTCAAACTCTAAAACATTGCTTTAGGGCTCAAGTTCAAAAACTCAAAATTTGTATCTTTACACGTGAATCTTTGAACAAAAGTCGGATTTGAATTGCTTTTGTCCTAAAAGTGTAATTTTATAAAATTCAGGACTTAAATGCAAGCATTTATGACACGTCATAATGACGGAATAGACTCGTCATAATGGTTGGATAGACATGTCATGATGACTTGCACTTTTACACTTTAGTCCTGAGTAAATTTTAAAAGTTACTTTTGTAAATCAAACATTTGCATAAAAGGACTTGTACTTTTATAAAATAACAGAAATACCCTTATTTTTACCATTTTACCCAAAATTTTTACACAATTCGCACTTGCATTTCCAATGCAACTTTTTGGATAAATATATACATATATATTTTTACAGGGTATAAAGTAAGGAAAACATATTTGCAAAACTACCCTTCACTCATTTTGAAATTACCCTTATCCAAATACATTTTGCAAAAACAACCCTAGGTTTTTCTGTAATTACAAAAATACCCTTTTTACTTGCACTTGAATTTTCAAAAGCTTCACACAAACATACGCAAGCTTTACACTAACAAGCACATACTTCACACTAACAAATATATCTAATTTACAAATATATGAATTGTCACAGCTAGCACGGCAATCATGGTGGAAAGCCAAGAGGAAGGCCATGCCTTCGTTGTGCAGTGGCCAGTCTATTTCATCAGCGAAGCCCTTTCTGAATCCAAAGTTCATTACCTGACAATTCAGAAACTACTCTACGGTGTACTCATCACCTCTAGGAAGCTTCGCTACTACTTCGATGCATACAACATCTCGGTGGTCACTTATACAAACCATGCGGATTTAAACGGGACTTAGCTTTCTGACATGTAGTGCAGCGTGCAACAAATCGCTCCACATCTCTTCTCATTTTTGGCCAAAAGAAATGACCAGCAAGTACATCCTCTGTCTTCTTTGCTCCAAAATGCCCCATCAAGCCACCACCATGCGCTTCCTGTAACAACAACAAACGAACGGAGCTAGCTGGAATGCATAGCTTGTTAGCTCGAAACACAAACCCATCATTGACGATGAATTTGTTCCATGCTTTTCCATCCTTACAATGCAGCAAAACATCCTTAAAATCAGCATCATTCACATATTGTGTTTTAATTGTGTCCAAACCAAAAATCTTACAATCAAGTTGTGTCAACAAAGTATATCGCCTAGACAAAGCATCAGCAATGATATTCTCTTTCCCTTTCTTGTGTTTGATGACATAAGGAAAAGATTCAATAAATTCAACCCACTTAGCATGTCTACGGTTCAGTTTTCCTTGACTACGAATATGTTTCAAAGATTCATGATCAGAATGGATAACAAACTCTTTGGGCCACAAATAATGCTGCCATGTTTCTAATGTGCGCACAAGAGCATACAATTCCTTGTCATAAGTAGAATAATTCAGAACAGGTCCGCTCAATTTCTCACTAAAATATGCAACAGGTTTACCATCTTGTAACAAAACACCACCCAAACCAATTCCACTAGCATCACATTCAAGCTCAAAGGTCTTATTAAAATCAGGAAGTTGGAGGAGAGGTGCATGTGTCAACTTATCTTTCAACATGGTGAACGCATTCTCTTGTGTGGTGCCCCAAGAAAAGGGCACCCCCTTCTTCGTAAGTGCATTCAACGGTGCCGCAATGGTGCTGAAATCCTTCACGAAGCGACGATAGAACCCAGCAAGTCCTAGAAAACTCCGCACCTGTGTGATGGTCTTTGGTACAGGCCATCCCTGAATAGCTTCCACCTTAGCTTGATCAACTTCAATTCCCTATGGAGTGACAACATAGCCAAGAAAAGATACTCGATCTTTGCAAAAGACGCACTTCTCAAGGTTACCAAATAAACGTGCATCACGTAAAGCAGTAAAAACAGCACGTAGATGATCAAGATGTGCCTCCATAGATTTGCTGTAAATCAATATATCATCAAAGTAGACCACAACAAATTTGCCAATGAAAGCACGCAGAACCTCGTTCATTAATCGCATGAAGGTGCTAGGTGCATTAGTTAACCCAAAAGGCATGACTAACCACTCATATAACCCGAACTTAGTTTTGAAAGCAGTTTTCCATTCATCTCCCAATTTCATGCGAATCTGGTGGTACCCACTACGCAAATCAACTTTGGTAAACACAACAGCACCACTCAATTCATCAAGCATATCATCCAAACGTGGAATAGGATGTCGGTATCGAATTGTGATATTGTTAATAGCTCTACAATCGACACACATACGCCACGTTCCATCTTTCTTGGGGACTAAAATAACCGGAACAGCACAAGGACTAAGGGACTCACGTACATAACCTTTGTCGAGTAGTTCTTGCACTTGTCGCTGAATCTCTTTCGTTTCTTCCGGATTGGTCCTGTACGATGCACGGTTGGGCAGCGATGCACCTGGAATCAGATTAATTTGGTGCTCAATCCCTCGTATTGGTGGAAGCCCCGCTGGTATTTCACTTGGAAACACATCAGAATACTCCTGCAAAACGTTAGCGACAGCAGGGGGCAAAGAGTGCTGCATATCATGAATGGAAATCAAAGTATCTTTGCACACCAAAGCATAGGCAACAGAAGTGGTAGCAATCAAGTCATTAATATCAGATTTAGTAGCAAGCAAGCAAGTCCCTTTCAAGCGTATCTCATCTTGCTTATTAGCAACCGACTTGACAATTTTATTGGTCTCACTTTTAGCTTTGGCAGCTCTAGCAGTATCATCACGCACAATAGCTTCAGGAGACATAGGAAGCAACACAATTTTCTTATCATGGTGCAAGAGCGAAAACTGATTTGATCTACCATAATGCACACAATCCGTATCAAATTGCCAAGGCCTACCGAGCAGAATATGACAAGCTTGCATAGGCACAACATCGCACTCAACAACATCATGATATGCTCCGATTGCAAAATTAATGCGCACCAGCCTCGTTACCTTAGCCTTACCACTGTTGTTTAGCCATTGAATGTGATACGGGTGTGGGTGTGGTTTGGTGCTGAGTGCAAGCTTCTCCACCAGTTCGCTGCTAGCCAAATTGTTGCAACTACCTCCATCAATAATCATACGACAAGAACGCTCTTTAATGACACACTTAGTTTGAAACAGCGTGTGTCGCTGATTTTGCTCCGCCTTCTCCATTTGTGCACTAAGCACACGCTGCACAATGAGACTCTCGTAGTGTTCGGCTGCCCCTGCATCAATATGTTCGTCTGGTGGTCCCTCATTACCTGCATGGTCAGCAGCAAACAACGCAAGTGTATCGTCATCAAAATCACTAGCAGAGGAATACGCACCATCATCTTTGACCACCAAAACGCGCTTGGTAGGACAGTCACGCTGCACGTGCCCAAAGCCCTTGCACCGATGACACTGGACATTCCTTGTTCTACCCGTGGATGCAACCGAGGAAGCACTAGCGGCTGGTTTCTGGACAGTCTTGGTTGCTGAAGTGATGGGAGGAGCGCGTGGCTTGTCGCTGGATGGAGAAGACGCTGCTGTACGACTCGGTGAAGGAGCTAGTAGAGGTGCACGTCCGCTCATAGAAGTAGTCGTGCGTGGCTGCCATGATGTAGATTTACCTGCAGAAACATTAGACCTAGCACTAGCACGTCGTCCCTGTACCTCCCTTTCAGCTTTACAAGCAAGATGGAACAAACGAGTTACGTTAGTATAATCTTTATACGCAAGAATGTCCTGAATTTCTCTATTTAACCCGCCCAAAAATCTAGCCATAGCAGGTTCCTCACCCTCCACTAAATTACAACGTAGCATTCCCATTTGCAATTCCTGATAATATTCTTCTACAGTTCTAGTGCCCTGCCTCAATTGTTGTAACTTATGTAACAGATCACGTGCATAGTAAGAAGGAACGAATCTAGCCCGCATGACCCGTTTCAAAGCATCCCAAGTTTGTGGCGTGTCATCAGCATTTTTCTTGCCATGTTCTATCCACCAAACAGAAACAAAATCAGTGAACTCACTAGTAGCAGCCCTAACATGTGCATTCTCAGGAAAATCATGGCATGCAAACTTTTGATCAACAGCAATTTTCCAAGTAATGTATGCATCAGGGTCATATGTACCATCAAAAGGAGGTATCTTAAATTTAATCTTGCTGAAAGCATCATCATTGTTGCGTACCTCATGGTGGCGAAAACCACCCATACCTCTACGATTAGTGCGTAGCCGGCGGCGATGGCGAGCGTCTTGTTCATCCTGTTCAGTATCAGCAATATATTCATCCGCCCAATCATCACGCTGTTCGTTGGTCTTCGCATGGAGCTCATCAAAACGCCGCAAAAGAGCAGCGAGACTCTTGTCAATATTGCCGACCGCTGTCTCCAGGCCCGTAAGCTTGGTGTTGGTGGCAATCTGCGTAGCCTCCAATTGTCCAATCTTGTCATTCGTCACCTGCATATCATTATCAAGTCCCTCTGTGTGCCGCTGCACTTGCCTTTCAAAATGTTGTATGATGCCCCTGGTACGTGGAGACTGATGCAAGCTATGATCCTCCTCCTCGGAGCCTGCCATGGTGAGAAATACAAGGACAACAAGAAAACAAGTGAAGTAGTAAAATCCCTACAGCTAATAGGGTGTAGCTACAGCAAGGCGCTCACTCTCAACCTGTTGCACAAGCTCTTACCAATTCTTACCTTGCTGCTAGGAGGGGACGGCAACCAACAAGTCCGCAACCGTGGAATGAAGTGTATCAGCGCGGCAGCAACAAGACCTGTGGAGCTGTAGTCGGATATGTGGAGCTGTAGGTGGGCTTGAACAAGGAAGTACTAGCACCACGTTAGTCACAAAGGCAAGCTGAATAATTGTTCAACAGTGGTACTGTGCTGGTCCTAGTCTAGACCGTGCTAGAGACGCGAGCCTGGACACAAAGGAAGTCACAAAGCACCACTCCGAACAGAAGGGAAAAACAAACACAATGAATTAGCCCCTTGCTTCTTTTTTTTTCTTTTTTTTTAACAATGATCCTTTTTTTTCTTCTTTTTCTTTTTTTTTCAGGGGAACCTCAAAAACAGATGCTATGAACAAAAGAGTACAAGTGAGCAAGTCACCACACACGCTTTTTCCAGAAAGAGTAGGGGTATACAGGTAATTAAAAGATACTCTCTCGCTCTCTCTCTCTCTGGAGTAGGCCGAGACTTAAATATATATGTGAAGTGTTATTGCTTCTGGTGCACAGTTCGGACTCAGATGCAACCAGCACCGAATTCAACTCAGACTTGATAACAAAGAGGCACTCAGATTCGGCAACCACAAGATGAATAGGCTACCCGAATTCAAATCGGTCTCGGCCAACTCGCGCTTAACCGATTCCAAGTCGAACTTGACAACCAAAGTGGTTTCTGATTCGGCCAAAACAGTGATGAAAAAGGTAACGTACGTGACCAAACGTGACAAGAACTCGAAACTCTAAAGGACTACAACTAAGACCAGCAACTCGACACAACCGATGCAACCGAAAACTCAACAAGCCCTAACTAAGCAGTACCAGTAAAGGCTCAAAAGGGTCTATAGGATTGCGGTGGGGGAAAAACAATTCTACTATTTTTGGCTTTTTCTGGACTGTAGGAAAATAAAAATAGCGAAGGATTGGAAGTCTCTCACCGAACAACCTTGCTCTGATTACCAACTGATGTGAACCCGTTAGGGTTTGTTCCTGATCTTTCGATGAGAGGCGTGGAATAACTCGATTGATAGAGGAGACGATGTTCACGGTCTGACTACAGCCTTCCAAGGATGCTGCGCCTTAGCAACCGATACACCACCTCCTTTGGTTGCCGCGATCTTGTGGAGCGCGACACCCGGCCACTAGGGCACTTGTCCTGCAAGCAATCGAAGAACTAGCAAGAACAAGTAGAACAAGTACTGAAAATTACGAGATGTAATTGAAGGTCTCAAACCGAATCTCAATTATGGAGGGGTTCCGAAAACAAGTGGATGGGCGGCTGGATCAGCACGCGCGTCTACAAGGAAGTAGCAAAAGCTAAACTTGCATCTAACAAAACCCGAGTGTTCTTGACGGCGGCTAAAGGTTATAAAGAAGTGGGAGAACGACCACAAGGGTACTGGGGTCGTATTCCAACCCTAGGACTCATCCGTCTTGGACTCTACTTGATACACGGCCCGTTGGGCCAAATTAGGGTGACGCAGCACCGTGGCTGAAAAGGACTCTGTAGTAAATCTAGGATTGCGGTTGATTCCGAATAGATATTGAGGTGATTCCAGATCCGTTGGAAAGTAGATTTGATAAGCTTTCCAGAAAGTATTTGACCGACCAAAACGGAGTCCGGATGAAATCGTGGCGGCTGTTACAAGTCGTGTCTGTCCTGCAGTCCGAATCCAGCCTGCGCGATGCCTCTTCCCTTTTGATCCAATCCATGGTTCCTGAGTAAAACAAGAGTGCACGTGTCTCCATTCTCTAAATATGATGAACCTGAGCTTAAGAGTGAACTTACTTGATGGGTAAGCCGACGAGCACGAGCGCGAGTAATAGGTCCAAGAGGTGTTGTTGAAGTAGATACTGGTGTAGGTGTGGATGTATCGTTAGTGGCGATGTCCTCATCAGATTTCCCATTCGCGGATATCCTCCACAATCGGGATGCCACCAGGCGCATCTCTAAGTGGGTAGTGGAATTGGGGGCTCTCACCCTTGACTTCAAGCCCCGGACGGCCATCAGGTTGCAGGCACTAGTCGCTTTCATGGCGGAATAGCGAGAAAACCAAGTGGAAGCCCCAGCCAACTATCCAGAGTGTAACACCCTAAGGTAAAATTTCGAGATTTATAATGAATTTAATTGGGCTCCAGTAATTTTTTTAAGGATTTATTTTGCCTAGCTTGCATTTATTTATAATTTAATTCACAAAGAATTAAAATTTATTTTAGGTTCAACATGTTTGTGCATTCATGCTGGTGCATAAGTTTTATTTGGTTGAGTGCATAGGAGTTGAATTCAAATAGATTTGAGTTGGTTTGAAAAAGAAAAGGAAGGAAACAGGAAAGTAGGTTAGTCATTTTCTTCTTTTCTCAGTCAGTCCCATTCTTTTCTCAGTCATTTCCGTTCTTTCTCAGTCATTCCCTCAGCCCGGCCCCACCTGTTGGCCCCTTCTTCCTCCTTCCTCTACCGGCCGCGCAATGACCGCCCGAAATCTCCGGCGAGCCCTCGTGCCGGGCCCGCACACCGAGGTTGCCCCATCGCCCCCCAAATAGGATCCCCCAACCCCCTGCGCCCTTACCCCTACCTCGCTGCAGCCACCCCGAACCCTAGCGCCGCCGCCGCTTGCTCTGCCGCGCAAAGCTTCCTGCTTCACCGTGGACCGGCCACCCTGCTGCACCCCAGCCCCAGCCAACCCCCACCTAAGCTTCGCCTCACCGCCAGGAAGCTTCCCAAGCTCTTCCCTCGCGACCCCGGCCCATGCACTGGCCGGAATTTGATCGCGACCCGCCGCCGGTGAGAAGCTCCGCCATCTCGATTCCTCGACGCCGTTAGCCCTACGACCCTCTTAACCCCCGTGGCACCTCCGCAGGAACACCCCGAGCCGACCCGTGGTGATCAGAAGCCGGAGGACCCCCTACAGCAGCCTTCCCCACGAGCGCCGCCCGTTTCCGCCGCTCGGACCTCGTCGCCGACCATCTTGCGCTGCCTCTCCGGCCCGTTCAGGCCCTCGGTGAGCACCACATCGTCCCCCTGGTCGTCTTGCGCTAGATGTCGTAGACCAAAGCTCGCTCTTGTGGCTGGAACGCACGTGCCGGCGATGCGCCGCCGTGCCGACCCGCCCCCGTCGTCGTGCGCGCAGCCTGAGCCCTTCTCGCGCCCCGCCTTAGCCCTAGGTGGTTTCCCCAGGTCGCGCTGAACCTTTTAGACCCAAGCTCGAGTTGTTTTGACCCCCGGAGCACCGAGATCGCCCAGCTCCGGTGGCGCGTCGCCGCGGAAACCGATCTCCAGCGACCCCCCCGCCGCCGGCCGCGTTCTATCAGATCGGACCGGTCCAATCCAGATCGGACTGTCCGGACCCTCGCTGTGCAGATCGGACCATCCGAACTGGAACGTGTCCGAGTCGTCAGATCTAGATCCAACCATCCAGATTAGAAGATACCCCTTCGGCCTGGCTATTTTGTTAAAGAGCCTTGGGTTTTCCCGAAATCAACCCGCAGTCCACCTCCGTTCAAAGATAATTCCAGTTAAGCCCTGTTTTTGCACCGAAGCCCTTGAACTTTCCAGAAATAGGGTCCGCTGTCCCTGGACGCGTGGTTTTGCAGTCTAAACCCGAAGTTTATGGGTTAATTTCATTTTAGCCCTTAGTTTTTGCGCAGAACCCCTTGGGAATTTCTGTTTTCTTACAGAAAGGTCCCTGGACCTTGTTTTAGCCATAGTTTTCGCGTCTTAGCTCCGTTTTAGTTGGTTTTCACGCTCACGCGATCGTTATAACGCGTAGAATAATTCTATCATAGTTTTGTGTGCTGTTTTGCTGTATTGTTGTACTGTTTCTTATCTTTTTCTATTTGTTTGCATGTATGTGTATATGCTGGACCATATTTTGGCGTTGCGATCGTGAGTAGATGCTGAGCCTTTGGACGAGTACCAGGAGCCCCTTTCTTCAGAGCCCTTTGAGCAGCAGCAGGAGAACTTTGAGGAAGGCAAGTATAACATGAATGTCCGATCACTTTTAAATACAATTTCATACTACATTTTAATTCTGTATGCCTATAAGGACTTCCTAGCCACCTTATCCTTTATATATATACCTTGGGTTGCATTTTGGTTAGTTGTGCTTGGTGCAGCGCTCTCACCCATCTCGGTCCTTTTTAATTAACTTTGATTAATGGTTATATGCAACTTAATTCTGAGAGTGGCCCTTTGTGCTGTGTGCTTGAGTGGCTCACATCTCCTTAAAATATGTTTTTGTTAGAAACATGGTTTAGGGGGCCAGCACGGTGCTTAGTGCTTGGTTGGCCACTCTCCATAAGGACCGGTTCATAGAGCGACAACCTGGGACAACCGCGCAACCATAAGACTGGAATAGGACGGTCTTGACTTACTAATTAGGTCATTTTGGTTTGGGAGTAACTTACCTGCGGGGCAAGAGGGGTGGTAAGCTTCAATGGTCCCTGCTCCTCCGGCTTGGTCTGTGCTGTGTGTCTTGTACCCCCGTGAGGTGGGCCCCATCGTTGCTGATCCAGAAACCTTAGCGGTTACACCTTACTAACGTGATCCTTTGTAACGGTCTCGTAGTGTGCTTGCTAGTCATCTCACCTAAGGAAGTGTGATGAACAACTAGTGTAGCTCACGACTTGTGGATAAAGTTGTGCAACCTCTCGAGAGTGTAAAACTGGTATACTAGCCATGCTCATGGTCATGAGCGGCCCAGATCCTCCGTCTGATTAGTGGGTTGTACCTTGGTGGTTTGGCTTGGTTTTTAGTAGTCTTATGTTTAATCTTGATTAATTATGATGTAACTTGGGTTATGGTAATTCATCCACTTGTAGTAAATAGCTTCAATAAAATTTGCCAAGATTAAAAGCTAATGCAGTTGAGTCAGCTAACCTTAGAGCCTCATAATTCGTGTTATACTTGTTGAGTACAAGTTGTGTACTCACACTTGCCTTCTCTACTCTTCTGTTCTCTCTGGAATATTTTCGACTGCTGCTCAGTACCGGGCGACGTGGAGGACTACATCAGCGGACTTGACGATTTGTAGGCGTTGTCTCCCAGCCGACGTCCCTGTGGCGCCCTAGTCTTCATGTGTTTATTTTACGCTTCCGCAACTCCTTGAACTGATTCTTGATTCAGTTGTAATACAAATATTCATTTATAATTTATACGCTTTTATTTCGAGATACGCATTGTGATATCTTGATGATTCTGCTGTATATATGCGTGACTTGATCCTGGCGCATATATGATTGCTCGAATTATGTTCTTATAAATCGGGTGTGACACAGAGCATTGGGTCATGTACTTCGACGACTCACTCAAGCTCGGAGGTGGTGGCGTGGGAGTACTCTTCATCAGTCCAAAAGGAGAACAACTCAAGTATGTGTTCCAAATACTATTTGAGGTCTCCAATAACAAAGGTGAGTATGAGGCACTATTGCACGGGCTACGCCTGGCAGTCTCTCTAAGCATCAAGCGACTACTTGTCTACGGTGACTCCTTGCTAGTGGTCCAACAAGTCAACAAAGAGTGGGACGTCAACAAGGACACCATGTACGCGCATGTCACGGAAATACGCAAGCTAGAAAACAAGATCTCGGGGCTAGAAATCCATCATGTGATTCGCGACAACAATGTGGGAGCGGATGTGCTCTCGAAACTGGGTTCTGATCGAGCTAATGTTCCATCGGGAGTTTTTGTTGATGAGTTGCATCACCCATCCATCAAGACACCAAATCCAAGTACCATCGCTCAGGGTCCAACAGAACCCGACCGAGAGGTCTTGATGATCGAGGTGGACTAGCGGGTGACATTCATCAAGTACATCCAAGAGCACAAACTACTCCCCGGCGTCGACCCAAAAAGCACTGAGGCCACATGCATTCTAAGGCGCAACAAAGGGTATGTTCTAGTCGAGGACAACTTGTACTAGCATGGATTAGCATCAGGCATACTCATGAAGTGTGTCCGTATGGAGGAAGGTAGAGAAATACTCCAGAAGATTCACGAAGTCGGCAAGGCTTTTAGATCTAGTTTCTACTGGCCAACTGCTTTGGCAGACACCGAAGAACTCGTTAGCTGGTGCACAAACTGCCAGTTCTTTAGCAAACAACCCCATGTCCCGGCTCACAATCTTATCACCATACCACCTTCATTGCTGTTTGCATGCTGGGGCCTGGACATGATAGGGCCCTTGACAACTGCGCCAGAAGGTTTTACTCACGTGTTGGTGGCCATCGACAAGTTTACGAAGTGGATCGAGTACAAGCCAATCATAAAGCTCTCTGCAGATTAACTGGTTAGCTTCATCTGTGACATCTTGTACCGATTCGGCTTCCCCAACACTATCATCACGGACCTAGGATCCAATTTCCACTCGCATCAGTTTTGGGATTTCGGTGAACGCAGTGATATTGAGGTCAAGTATGTTTCAGTGGCTCATCCGCAGGCCAATGGCCAGGTTGAGCGCGCCAATGGCTTGATTCTTGATGTCTTGAAGAAAAGACTCTACAACAAGAACAGCAAAAAGGGCGGCAAGTGGATCAATGAGATCTCATCAGTAATCTAGGGGCGTCGCACACAACCAAGCAAAGCCACAGGACAATCACCTTTCTTTCTCGTCTATGGGTTCGAAGCAATATTACCAGCTGATGTCATGTGGCAATCTCCTTGATTGGAGATGTACGAAGAAGGCGAGGCTGATGATGCAAGACATCTCGAACTCGACTCGGTAGAAGAAGTCAGATGCAATATTTTGCTCCAGTCGGCCCATTACTTATAAGGTGTCCATCATTACCATGACCAGAACGTACAACGACGATCTTTCAATGTTGGAGATATGGTCCTTTGCCGCATCCAGGACGAAACCTGTGGCAAAACCGCCAAAAATCCGGCTTAAGTGCACTCACCATCACCATAGATGCAATCCAGGCTAACACGCACTTAAAACAGAGTAAAATAACAGTCTGTCAGGTAAAATTCCGATGAAACCACTGGAACTTTGATCGAAACAATGCATATATACAACCCACACGAAGGTGAGCATAGAGATTATAACAATCCACAAATTTTACATCATAGAGTTCAATAGGAATTGTTATTACAAACCAAGTTTGAATTCATGCATAAACAAGTACTTTCAAAGTTTAATAGTGCAGTGAAAAATAAACGATAGTTCTAACGACGATGAAAGATATCATGATGAAGCCCGTACATGACATCATTCAGCGTTATTATAGTTAGCTGGGGATGGATTGTCAGACCCGGGACTACGGGACTGTGTACATAATGTAGTTCATAAGGGATTAGGGGATAGGACTTGTCCTATACCTTATCTGTGTTATACTCTACTCGTATGCGAAGTAGGACTAGTTGGTACAGAAGGAAACTACTCGAGTTGTACTCGAGTACGATTCCTTGGCTAGTATTGGACTAGGATTCATGTAACCCTGTCCTCCCGGATATATAAGGGCAGGCAGGGACCCCCTCAAAACATAATATCAACATCCAAGGCAATACAAACCACCATACAGGACGTAGGGTGTTACGCACATCGTGGCCTGATCCTGTCTAAACCTTGTGTTCCTTGTACCTTTGAGTTCCTGATCTCGGCGTCTCCCAACCCAAACTTACCACCTCGGGTATACACCTCGGTGGGCAGTCGGTAAAACACCAACAGCTGGCGCACCAGGTAGGGGAGCGCATCGAAGATCCACCGGCGAACTCGATGGCATCATTCAAGTTCACCAGTGCTGTGGCCCCTCAGGGCACGATGCTTGTTTTCGGCTCGTGGGTTTGCATCGCAGATGGTGCGAGCAATTTTCCTCGATTCCTCATCGACATGAAGCCGAAAACTCCCGCGGCGAGTTTTCATAGCGACCTCGATGAGTTCGTCGATAATCTCGATGACTTGTCAATCCATGGTTCTGCTACAAGGACTGAGGAGTAGTCTGCTTTCGGCGCGACTCCATCCAGCGCTGCAACAACCTTGCTCGGGTTGGACTCATTCCAATTCGAGGACTTGCGTAACCAATCGCGACTCGGTCTATGCAATTTGGACACTAATCTTCAGGAGGCCAACAACTCTGAGTCCCTCTCCACATTGGAGAAGGACTTGGACTCTTTACTCCAACTCAGAAAACCCGAAGCCACTGCATGTCGGGGGGCTGCGGGTTGTTTTGGTAACAACGGTCTGATGATCACCTCCACTCTAGAGGGGCTTTCGTGCATTGGAAGGGCATGAAACTCTCTGATCTACTCGAGGCCGAAGACTGACTTGTGGCACACCTTGAGTCCTTGCCTTTTCAGGAAGGCAGGCCATTAGCCACCATGGCAGAGGAGTCGACCGAGCTAGTCGAAGCGAGCTCTGATGAGCTCATCTCACACCAGGTGCTGATGGCGGAAGAGGGCGAGGATTATGGCGACTTGCCCATCGTTGAATTTGATGCGATATCTGAAGATGAGGCCACAGCCAACGCTGGCGATGAAAACGACGCCGATCGTGAGGCACGGAGGGATAGGAATAGAGGTCGCACAGCCTGGCGAAGGAGGGTTAATGAGCGCATGCGATCTATGCATCGCGAGCTAGACACCGAATTCGCTGCCGTAAGCGAGCAGGGCTTTAGGACTCCGGTGGCCAACATCGCCAGGGTAACTACTATACTCGAGCGTAGTAATAATCCAAACCTGCGTCAAGCACTTCGTTACGCGCAGAGAGCTTGGATTCAGCTTGATCAACAAAACCAGGCGTCCACCGTCAGGGAGGAGCGCGTGGGCGAAAGTCGAAGCCAGGCTCACAGTCGAACGGCAGGCGGCCATCCTCGACCTCAGCACAGCAACAACAACAACAACGCTCGTGGGAGTCAGGCCTCTAGCGGGAGGCAGCAGCCACCTCTAGGAGGCAACTTGTGACAGGCCAATCGTCGGCCTCCCCCAGAAGACCTGCGCCAGCGAATCAATGAAGGACGTGATGTGCGATCCATAATTGATTCCAGGCGCAGAGAGCGCGAGGTAGCCGAGACAGAGGGCACTTACTACAGTGACCGTTTTCCAGCTTTCTCCGCACGGTTCAGCAGTTACAAGTGCCTTGAGGGCTTCAAGCCGATTGGAATCACCAAGTATGATGGCAAACAAGCTCCTCAGCAATGGCTACGTTGCTATTCCACCGCCACTGAAGTCGTAGGGGGCTCCAACATCACCAAGATCGTCTACTTCCCGATGGCTTTGGACCCTGCGCCGCTCATGTGGTTGGAGAGCCTCAGCAACAACTCGATCGACTCCTGGGAGCGGCTCAAGAAGGTTTTCATCGACAACTTCCAGGGGGCGATCACTCGCGCAGGTACTCGTCACAATCTTGCTCATTGTAAACAGGAATTAACGAGCTCCTACGGTCTTATACACGTTGTTTCTTCGACGTCCGCGCTACCATTGCGAATATCTTGGAGGAAGACATCATCGACTTATTCTACAACGGCATCACCGACCCAGGCATCTACAGAGACTTTGGGCAGAACAGATCGAAAATTGTTGTAGGGCTTCATGACATGATGCACGATTGGTCCGAGAAGGAGGAAAAGATGCAGGAGTAGTTCCCGAGGTGCAATGACAGCAACCTGAGGCGTCCAAATGACAATCGTACCGACAAGAGCCAGCGGGACTACTCGGGTCCATCCTAAAAGCGCAAGCCAGACGATCTCATCGCGGCTGTGGATCGTCCCTCGTGAGGCAGGAAGACAACGATGCAGGAGGAGTTCGAAAAGCTCCTGCAGAAGAAATGCCCATGGCATCCAGGTGGCAATCATGCGGCAATTGATTGCTACCACCTCCGGAGGACATTTAGCAATTCCGGTGGCGGCAAGAAGAAAAAGCCAGCGGACAAAGAATCCGAAGAGGACGACCAAGGGGACAAATCACATAAAGCGAAGTTCTAGGATGCCTTAAAGACCGTCAACGTCATCTTCGGGGGAGATGGAGACTTCGGTTCTAGGCTGGAACAGAAACTGCTTCTCCGGGAGATCATGTCTTTTGAGCCAGCGGTACCACGACCACTCCGTTGGTCGGAGGTCCCCATCTCGTTCTCACGCGATGATCAGTGGACAAGCTTCTCGGAGCCCAGTAAGTTCCCCTGGTCCTGGATCCGGTGGTTGCAGAAGTTAGGCTCACCAAAGTGCTCATCGACGGCGGGAGTGGTCTCAACCTCATCTTCGCCAGCACTTTGAGAAAGATGGGTCTGGACTTAACGGACATGCTTGTTCCAAGTAAATCTCTTTTCTACGGCATTGTCCCAGGTAATGCGGCGCATCCACTTGGCACGGTGGTTCTTCCAGTCACCTTCGGCACGATGGAGAACTACCGCACCGAGTTTATTAAATTCGAAGTTGCCAACTTCGAATCTTCTTATCATGCCATACTGGGCTGACTGGCACTCACCAAATTCATGGTAGTGCCGTATTATGTTTATTTGCTTCTCAAGATGCTAGGCCGAAGTGGAGTACTCACTCTCCGAGGCGACTTGAAAAAATCATATGATTGCAATTAGGAGGCAATCCAGTATGCTTCGACTATGCTTCAGGGGAAGTACTCGCGGCCGCGCAGCAGCTCTCCCAACTCGGGCTGGAAATCCCTACGAGAAAGACCAGCAAGTTGAGCATCCAGTCAACCGGCGACGTGGCCCCCAAGTCGATCCAGCTCTAGGAGGGTGACTCATCCAAGACCGCCGTTATCGGCGCTGCCTTAGTGATGAGGACATGACTCGTATGGATACAAATATAATAAGAACATATTTGGGGAGAGACATGGATGATGAGTATGTGATATGCTTATGTACAACCATTCGTGCTAAAGACAAGGTGAGCTTGTTCCTATATTAACTGTTTACTTATTTTGAGAATAGATTGCTACCTAAACATATTATTATAATTAAGAATCATGGAGATGATGATGGAGTACTCAAAGATAGGCATGGAGGGGGAGAGGACCAGTAAGGGACGTCCAACCCAAGTTAGAGTCCTAAACAATATCAAATTCGAGTCCACCTCGGATTCCAGAATCTTACTTCACCAAAATTGACGCCCTCACGGAGTTAGATTTGGACGTTCTATATATGGTTGGAACCAAAATTTCATAGAGCTCCCAATGGTACCGGTCCCACCTCAAAATTCGATCTGAGTCGATGGGAATCGTTGACACAAGTGGATATCCAGAATCTGACAGGGTGCTGTGTCACCGTCTGTTGGGCCGTTGGCCCGTGTACCGTGTTGAAGCCCTTTAGGGTTGCGTCCAGGGGACGTGCACGCCCCTAACTCCTTTTTATTCAGTAGCCGTCGCCACTTTAGGGTTTGGGGGGGTTTCTTAGATTCAATCTGTCATTGAACAGTGTCGCCGTTCATCGGTTTGTGAGACTCCACCTCGTAATCAAGTTTGTTTGATTGCATCTCCTGTTCTTGCTTGTGTTCTTGATTGCGCTTGCAGGGATAAGCCTTCGTGGCAAGGTCATTCATGTGACATGGGTGATAACCAACGGAGCAGTGGTGTAGTGATTGTGGGGTTCTGTTCATTCGGAACCTTGGATCATCAACGTTGAGTTCTCCACCAATCAAGTTTGATGATCCAAGGCTCCGAATGAACAGAACCCCGCAATCACTACACCACTGCTCCGTTGATTATCACCCATGTCACACAAATGATCTCACCATGAAGGCTTATCCCTGCAAGCACAATAAAAAACACAAGCAAGAACAGGAGATGCAATCAAACAGACTTGATTACGAGGTGGAGTCTCACAAACCGATGAACGGCGACACTGTTCAATGACAGATTGAATCTAAGCAAAACCTCCCAAACCCTAAAGTGGCAATGGCTACTAAATAAAAAGGAGTTAGGGGCATGCAAGTCCCCTGGACCCAACCCTAAAGGGCTTCAACACGGTACACGGTACACGGGCCAACGCCCAATAGACGGTGACACAGCACCCAGTCAGATTCTAGATGTCCACTTGTGTCAATGATTCCCGTCGACTCAGATAGAATTTTGAGGTGGGACTAGTGCCATTGGGATCTCTATGAAATTCTGGTTCCAACCATATATAGAACGTCCATATCCGACTCCGTATGTGGCCAGGGCGTCAGTTTTGGTAAAGTAAGGTTCTGGAATCCGAGGTGGACTCGAATTTGATATTGTTTTGGACTCTAACTTGGGTTGGACGTCCCTTGCTGGTCCTCTCCCCCTCCATGCCTATCTTTGAGTAGTCTATCATCATCTCCATGATTCCTAATTATAATAATATTTTTAGGTAGCAATCTATTCTCAAAATAAGTAAATAGATAACATAGGAACAAGCTCACCTTGTTTTTAGCACGAATGGTTGTACATAAGCATATCACATACTCATCATCCATGTCTCTCCCCAAATATATTCTTATTATGTTTGTATCCATACGAGTCATGTCCTCATCATATCGGGATTCAACCTCCTATCACTTTGATGAGAAATAGGAACTCGCTCTCGTCAGTTTCCTTCAGGCTAACCGAGATATATTCGCGTGGAAACCAGCGGATATGACAGGGGTGCCCAGGGAACTAATCGAGCATAGTCTGAATGTACACCCACAGGTTGTGCCCAAAAAGCGGCGCCTTCGAAGGTTTGCTCATGACAAGCATGAGGCAATTAAACGGGAAATAGCTAAACTCCTCGCGACTGGCTTCATTAAGGAAGTAATCCATCCAGAGTGGGTAGCTAATCCCGTCCTTATAAGGAAAAAGAATAATGAATGGAGAATGTGCGTTGATTACACCGATCTCAACAAGCATTGCTCGAAGGATCACTTCGGGCTACCGCACATTGATCAAGTTGTCGACTCGACGGCGGGTTGTGTACTCCTCTGCTTCCTCGATTGCTATTATGGATATCACCAGATTGCACTCAAGGAGGAAGATCAAATCAAAACCACGTTCATCACCCCGTTCAGGACATACGCTTACAAAACTATGTCTTTTGGTTTGAAAAATGCGGGAGTAACCTATCAGCGCGCGATTCAGATGTGTTTTGCTGATCAGCTACGTTGGAATGTTGAAGCCTACGTGGATGACGTGGTCATCAAGACCAGGAATCCCGATGACCTGATTGCAGACTTGGAAGAGACGTTCATCAGGCTACATAGGTTTCGGTGTTGCTTAACCCAACTAAATGTATTTTCGGAGAACCATCAGGGAAATTGCTTGGGTTCATCGTCAGCAACCGGGGAATTGAAGCCAATCCTGTGAAGATTACGGCCATCACTGATATGGGGGCTCCGGCCACAATCAAAGATGTGCAGAAGCTAACAGTGTTGGTGTTTTACCGGTTGCCCACCGAGGGGTATGCCTAAGGTGATAATTTTAGGTGAGGAGACGTCGAGATTAGGAACTCGAAGGTGCAGGGAACACAAAATTTAGACAGGTTTGGGCCGCGAGGTGCGTAATACCCTACGTCCTATGTGATGGTTTGTATTCCCTCGGGTGTAGAATGATCTTGGTGATCTTGTTTTGTGAGGGTCCCTATCCCCCCATATATATCCGGGAGGTCAGGGTTACATGAATCCTAACCGATACTAGCTAAGGAATTGTACTAGAATAAATCTCAAGTAGATTCCCCCTGTACCGGCTAGCTTTATCTCCTATTCATACGAGATAAATAAGAGATAAATGAGATAGATAAGAGATAAGACGGACTTAATCTCTTAGGCCTGTTTAAACTATATTATGTACACAGTCCCGTGGCCCTGGGTCTGACAAGCCCCTCGAGCTCTTCATAGCTGAGTACTGCAGGCTTCTCGAGTACTTTCGAAGTAGTCTTCGGCTTCTTCTGAAGCTCCGTCTTGAAGTTCTTCTTCGAGTACTTTCTTGGATGCATCGAAGCTATGAGGTGCTCAAGCCCCGAATTATATTTTTGATATGGTGTGCGATTGAAAAATCGCACTCCATATGGAGTAGCTCCCAAGCCTTAGGTTGAATCGGAGAATCAGGCTGAGAGTCGCATTAAACTTGAATCTTCCTTACTTACTTTTTCAAATAAATTCGAAAAAATAAGTAGTCGATGCCACGTATCATGGCATGCAGTAAAAAGCCCCAGAGCCTTGAATCCAAATCTCACAGGTTTGGAAATAAGGATCCAAAAGTCATGGCATGCAGTAAAAAAAATATCCCAAAATAAAGAACTGGCGTAATGGTACAAATGATGGAAATTAGATCTGGAATTCAAAAAACCCCTTTTTTCGGGACAATTAACCCTGAAAAAATGATTAATCGAATATTTTATCTAAACAATCCACCAAATGACCCCTCAACTTCTGGATATTCCCTGAAATGACTCTTCAACTTCAAAATAGTAGAACTGTTCCCAGCCGCTGGTTATTTAACCCGCTGTAACTTCAAGTAAAAACTGCGCTTCCAATCTGCAATTCGCCAAAAACCACCAAAATCCCCAAATAGAGCTGCACTCCGCCTTCGTCCTCTTGGAGAAAACCCCATCCACCCAGATCTCCCCGCCCCTCTCCCTGCAGCCCCCGAGCAACTCGTGGCAAGCGGATCCAGAGATGGCGCCCAAGAAATCAGAGAAGGATGGGAAGAAGAAGGAGGCGCAGCCGCCGTTCGGGGAATGGACACATAGTAAGTGCTCCCTCAACGATCTCA
Source organism: Panicum hallii (assembly GCF_002211085.1). Taxonomy (NCBI): domain Eukaryota; kingdom Viridiplantae; phylum Streptophyta; class Magnoliopsida; order Poales; family Poaceae; genus Panicum; species Panicum hallii. The sequence continues at coordinate 16,975,151 of NC_038043.1, forward strand.
ATAGGCTTGTTTCCCAAGGGTTGCTCCAAGACAAGAATCTTGTCAATTGGCGCCCTTCATTTTGCGAACCTTTCCCCATAGAAAATGTAGACGAAATCGTCACATTTTACCATTTTGCTGAATGGGGTTTGGCCCTCCCCTCTTGCTCTTTTTTCCGTGGCCTTCTTTACTACTACGGGCTTGAGCTCCATCATCTCAACCTGAACTCCATTTGCCACATCTCAATCTTCAATGATTTCTGTGAAGCCTTCCTTGGAATCGAACCCCATTGGGATCTTTTCCGCTTCCTGTTCCGAGTAAAACCGCAACCTGTGGCAGAACCGCCTGAATTATTCCGGCTCAAGTGCGCTAATGATCGCTGTACAACTGCAATCAGCTCAACGCACTTCAAACAGAACAATCCCTTGGTCTGTCGGGTCTCCGCCCGATACAACCACGGTTCAACAGGATCGAAGCAGGTTTACCTCGCACGAAGGCGAGTTCACATCACAGAATAGCTCAGCAACTTTTAATTTACAGACATTCATACATTATTACAAACCGGGTTCAAACATAAGTAAATTTAGACAAACAGTGTTTAAATTGACAAGCGTAACAACTTGTCCAAATTCACAGCGGAAAGGAAAGTTTACGCGACTACACACGTCGTGAATGCGGACACCAAGCTTAGCCCAGGGCCTGGTGTCACTCCGGAGGGTCACTGCCGGCCGAGGACGGGTCCCACTCCACGGTCCAGCCAAAAGGAACGGACGTTGGCCACACAAGGTTGTCCGTGGGATTCTCGAAGGTTATACCTGAAACAGATATTGGCAAGGCTGAGTATCCTAATACTCAACAAGGCTTACCCGAGTTTGGGTATACTTTAGCCCATATCTAGACTCATGAAGGCGTTGCAAGAGTTCTGGTTTATTTTTAGCTGAAAAGCAACTAAGAGTATAACCTATTTGCAAGTTTTAGCTTTCAGATTCTAGCTTGATTAGCCATTCTAGGTGAGCACCTATACTAAACAAGCAAGATAGAGATTATCATCCATCAAGATTATTCCATCAACAATTACACTTTTTACTCGATGTGGTAAAAGGGATAAGCAGTCTCAATCCTCGTGAGAGGCGGACGATTCGAATCGAATTTAACCTTGCAAGGTAAACCTAACACACACGCTCGAAATACCAACAGGGTGTTTCAAGCAACCGTTTCCCTCATATTCCGGGTTATGGATCAGGGCCAACACAAGCGACTGCAGGACCGTACGCACATCACTCGTGCAGGACATACGTCTGTAGCGCGACTACAAAACCCGTATTCCTGTCTGCCATGCAGAACGTACTCCCACACGTTGGTGCGTGTAAACATAAAATAAAAGTCGAGTGGTGGAGACAAGTCCATTTGCCGGGCCATTCGGGTACTAGGCTTACCGCTTACCATATTTCACGGTATGTGGCTAGTACTTTCAAAAACTTAGCCACCACTACCACATGGATCGACCTTATCAACTTTTAACAAAACAGACAGGGTAAAACTTCAGGTCATGATGCAGCACATGACCCTGTCCGTCATCCTTATAGTGATTGCAGAAATGTAAACATGCAACTCCTATATCGCGCGAGTGACAAGAAATCACTTGACTTTTACCGGCCCTATTTAGCAGAGCATCTAGCCGATATGGACTCAGGTTCAATACATTGGTTCCTAGTATCAATGCATCTAGGGTTTTCATTACAACTTCTAGACGTAATGCATAAGTGTAGATAAATAGACGTAGATTGCAGTGTAAATGAAGTAGTGGGATATGTCCGGGGCTTGCCTTCTTGAGTGGGGTTGGGGGTAGGAGTGTCAGAGGCTTCCGAACTCGGGTTCGGGGCTTCAGTTAGTCCCTCGACGACTTGCGTTGGGTCTTCTGGAAAGCCTTGGTCTTGTCCTAAGACCAATTCATAGTCCCCGTCGTCGAGCGTTGTTGATTCTATATGAGATGCAGTAAATTAAGTAAGGTAAAATTTATATTTAAGATGTTTATATTTTAAATGTTATAATTCACCAAGTTATCACACAAAAGCTTATAAAATAAAGAGGGTTTAGGTTTGAAACACTAGTTATAAAGGAATCATAAAGATATTGCTGAATTTGTTGCAAACAAGAGCTGAAATATTTAAATTTGAATTTGAATTTAAACCCAAACATAATTTCAAAACTTTTAAGTAAAAGATCATAAAGTTTTGGAAATTTAATTATACACTAATCATTAACATATTAGAGAATGACAATAGATTTTAATTAGAAAGGGTTATACAACAGGTTTAGTTAATATTTCAAATTTGAAAGTTCAAATTAAAAGAAGTTAAGTTTAAATCAAATTTGAGTTTGAAATTTTATACAAGGTTACATATAGTTTATAGAACATACATGCCCAAAATTCATAAGCAACAAACAAGAAATATAAAAGTTAAGTATAAACTACCCCTTAATCTTAGGTTTAAAATAGAGGTAAAAGTATTTCGTTTCAAATTAAACTTTATTAACAAAAGTTATAGGGTTTGAAATATAGTTTCCAACAAAACTAATTTTACCATTTTTGGATTTTTCTGTGAATTACTACGAATTTTGCAAGACAGAATATACACTCACATGAAATAACAAACACTCTTGCACATAGGTCTTTAACACTACTATTCCCCTGAGTCTTATAGTTTGCAAATAGCCCCCTGGGCTTTTGCTCCTTCTAACCCGAGATCCCTGCCGGTCCAACACAGAGGGGGCGAGGTTTGACCGGCGTGTACTGGTGACGGCGATCACCGGTGGTGGAATTGGAGGGGAGGGGAAGTATCAGTGACCCTTTGCGCACCTGAGGGCGCTTGGAATTGAAGTGGGGTGGCTAGCAGTGGCGGCATGGCGGGGGCAGGCGGCCGGCGATGAAGGTGAGCGGTGGGAGCAGCGGTCCAGTGATCAGGGGCTGTGTGGGATAGGCCGGGAAGCTTCACTGGAGCACAGAGAAGCCGGCCGTAGGGTCCTGGTGGTGCGGGGGTGACTGAGGTGGCCGGCCCACGGCGGGCAGGAGGCGGTGGCGGGCGGCGCTGGTTGGGAAGGTGCCTCGGCCAGGGTTGGAGAGGTGGTCGGGTGCTAGGAAGCACGGGCAAGTACCGGGGATGCTTCTGGAGGGATCAGTGCGGCCAATGGTAGCCTGAACGTGGCTGCCCACGGTGACCCAGAGTTCACCGGAGGAAAGGTCTGGGCGGCGGAGGTGGAGGGGGCTCGGAATGGGTTTGGCAAGCGAATTAGCGAGGCAAACAAAGTGATGGTGAGTTGCTGGTGCTATTGAGCAGAAGAGAGGGAGAAATAAGGCGAGCCTACGGGAGAATTGCGGCGGCGGCAGGAACGCCGGCGGGCGGTGCTGGCAGCCGCAATTGACGTGGCGCTCGGGCGGGGCTCCAGCAGAAGGGGGGGGAGGGGGGCTAGAGCGGCGAAAGGATGGTGAAGCGACGCGTGGCGAGGGAGGCACAGGAGGTGGCCGGCGGCGGCCAAGATCGATGTACTGTGCCGGCGGCAGGGGGAACCAGAAACGCAGAGCAGAGAGCAGAGGCGCCAGGAAGAAGAAGGGGGTAAGAATGAAGCCGGGGACTGATTTGCCATTTGAGAGAAAAGCAGGGACCTCACTGTAAAGAGCTTGCAACTTTTAAACCAGTGCTCAAATGGAGATGGTCCAAAAAGAAAAAGTGCATAGTTTTTCAAACTCTACAACTTCCCTTTAAGGTTCATCTGCAGTTGAGCAACAGTTTTGAAGATACTATGTCCTATGGATAAAATTACTTTTACAAATATACCCAAGGGTAATTTCCCATATTTTTACAGTTTAACCACAGTTACCACCTTTTGCAAAACAACCCTCATGCTTTTAAACTTTTCCCTTCATTTCCACCCATTTTGCATAAAAGGACCTCTAATTAAATTTAATTACATAAATAACACTTTTTCTTAGGCATTGCATATATTAAGCACACCTTTTGCCATACTTTACACATAAAAAAAACATATCAAAACTTTAGGATACGACCAAGCTAATTACCTGAGTGTCACACAACCCACTTCCAAGAATCCATCTGTTGTGGGGGCGCCGGCATCCAACTCAGACAACAGGCCGGTGACAAGTACCTTGTGTACAAATTCCCCTCCAACATTCCCGGGTGGAAAAATCACTGGTTTTATATCGAAAATCACGCCCCCAACTCCCAGAAAAATAAAATAGACCACCTGTTGTGAGGTCGGAGTGGAATATCGAGCTTCCTAGGGGGACATGGATCAAGTTGAAGAGTTGCTAGACACCATAGCGGCTCATAAGGAGATGGGAGTGACCGGTGCATCCGTGATGTTCTCCTTCTTCAAGCGCCGAGTCCAGCCAATCCAGCAATGCCATATACTCGGATTCGAGTATAAGGGCACTGAAGATCCATCTCGCATGTGCGCAGAGGAGCTGATGGATGAAGCCGCACTCACCCGAGTCAGGAGGGTGCTACTGGATGTGGATGTAGTCCCCTACATCCCGCAACTGTTTGCGTCACAAAATCCTCCGAAACCGGTAAGTATTCAACTACTTTATGTAGGAAACAAATTCTGTTCTGTCACTGTTAACTGAAAACCTTCTGTAGGGGCACACAGAACTGTACCGGAGCTACCCTCCCCAACCCGACGTCCCTCGATCGGACCACCTTCTCCCCAACGCCGCTGCCGAAGCAAAGAGGGCTCGAGTAGCCAAGGCTATGCATAGCAACGAGTCCACGGAGGACGGAGCCCCCTGGCGGAGAAGGAAACTGAGGGAGAGGCGAGGAAGGACAACTCCCCCGGACCAGCCATGGAGTTGACCGAAACTCTGCCTTCGGTCCCACAGGGTCGTCGAGTCATGCGCAAGTGGAAAGCGCAAGTAGTCGAGTCTTCCAGGTATGAGTTTGCTGCCTTGTTGAATATCCAAATATCGGTATAGTTGCACGCTGACAGTATTCATTTGCAGTCCTTCTGCTTCTCCTCCTTAGTCCGAGCGCGAAGAGGTGGGATCGGCTCCATCTGCTTCTGCGACAGGAGCGGTAACCGTTGCCGTGGCGGGCACCACGCCACCAGCTGGTATAACCCCGCCGCCAGCAACGGGTATCGCGACTAAAATGTGACGGACTATGAGGGTGAAGAAGGCTGTCATGAAGAAGTCTGCGCTGTAAGTTTGCATCTTGCCGCATAATGAATATTCTGCTCTTTTCGACTTGTAATGGTATAATTGACTCGGCTTCATTAGATCTGCAAACGCCGTGAAGCACAAGCTGAAACCGGCCGCCGCTACTCTAGCCCCCGAGCCAGCAGCCCTAGAGGAGCCCACGCCCCAGGAGCTAGCCCCCGAGGCAGGCACGACGCTGCCCAGCCTGCCACCCCCCGAGCCACAACAAGCCGAAGCCGGGGCTGGTGGTGAGGGACAAGTCGAGGCCCCTGACGCCACTCCTGCGGATGGCACAGGTAAGCGTCTGACCACCCCCGGCTGGTTGCTTAGCCTCCAGGCAGTATGTACTGAATGCATCATGGCTTGCAGGTGCCCAGCAATCACCTTTTGAAGAAGCCGCGGGGACCTCGAATCCTGGAGAGCTGCTGATGGCCGGGCCCGGGTACCTGAACGTCACCACCACGGATCTGGTGGATGACCGAATGCTGACGGCAATAACATAAAAACCTTCAAGAAGGCCTACAAGGAGTTGTACGACTTTGCCATGGTAAGACGTGACAACTCTTTTAACTTGTGTGCGTTGTTGAATAGCTTGTCTTAATCTCCCCTCTATGCGGAATGTGATCACACACTCACAGAAGAAATCTGAGAAGTTGAAAATAGTCGTGAGTGGTCACCAGGAGCTTGCTGCGAAGGACAAGCGCATATTCGAGGAGCTGATGAAGAACATCTATCTCCGGAGAGAACTTGACAAGCTGAAGGCACAGCGGACTCGGGAAACATGGCTCCTCAAGAACGATCTGCGGAATCTCGAAAGGGCCAACTCTGAGCTTCGGGAACAACTCGAGGGTCAAAAGAAGGCGCACCAGGAGCAGCTCAAAGAACAAAAGAGAGCGCACCAAGGCAAGCCCTTTCTTCGCTCGAGTACTTCCACTTAGCAATTTGTCTTGAATTCTAAAAATATCTTCGCAACAGAGCTTAGGAAAATCTTAACACATAAAGAAGAGCTGCTTACTGACGTGAAGAATATGCGGTATCACCGTACAGATGATGTCGAGAGACTGCAGAAGGTCATCGCCGACACCGAACAACAGTTCGTCGGCAGCCTTCAGCAGATCAAGACGCTGAGCGAGAAGGATGAGCGGCGGCAAAAGGAGCTGGAGGACCTCAGGGGGCCCGCCCAGGAGCTGGTGGACATGGTGGATCCACCAGAAGAAGGCAAAGTAGGCGAGCGGCCCTTGCTGGAGTGACTTCGCGGAGCACCGCAGAAGGTCGTCAAGTTCCTCTCAGAAGCCCCGATCGTGTGTGTCAGCCACGTCCTCGCCTTTGTAAAATCCTTTTGGCCGGAGGCACAACTAGAAACATTTGCTCAGGGAGTGGCTGCGGAGTGCACCGAAGACCAATTCAACGAGTACCTCCAAGAAGCCCGACCTGTAGCAGAACAGAAAGTGGAAAATGTACTGCAAGAGTAGAATGTAAAAACATGTACTTGTTTCCATGTATATATATTTTATTTGACGTCTCTACTTGTATGTGCCTTAGCTGAATTGTCATCCAGGCGTAAAGGCTGAGTAGTAGATGCTACCCCGGGTGCAGCGACCTAGGAAGTAGCCATAGCAACTCCGGGTAGGAAACCATCCCACAAGTTAGATACAACCCGATGGCGCGGGCCTAACTAGTTAGGAAAGAACGCGAGCATCGTCATGGGACTGCCGTGCTTATGTTAAGAAAAATGGAACTACCCCGGGTGCAACGACTTTGGGTGTAGTTGAAATCGCTCCTTATGTGAGCGCGTCCAACAAGTTAGGTATAAACCAATCGAGCAGATCGAATTTGTTGGGAAAGAACGCGAGCATCGTCGCGCAGCTGCCGTGCTTCCAGCAAGGAGTCAAAATTGCCCCGAGTGCAACAGCTCCAGACGTAGTCGACATAGCTCCTTATGCGAGCCCGTCCAACAAGTTAGGTACAAACCAAACGAACGGATCAACCTTGTTGGGGAAGATGCGATCATCATCGCAAACGACCATCAAAGGTCATGGCGAGAAGTTGATAAAGCATGGATGTGGCCGTAGACTCTGTCAAACTCACGACAAGAAGTCGATGTATCATGAACGTGGCCGTAGCCTTCATAAAACTCATGACAAGAAGTTGATTTATATGAAACATGCATGTGGCCGTAGCCTCCGTATGTTCACAGGAAAATTTACAATCCGAATCTTGTGACACGGAGCCTCCAAATTGATTCGGAAGAAAAAGGACCACCTAAGCGCCCGGAGATCAGCTATCTCCGAGCATTTTCTCATGGGTAGAACTTGTGCAGGTTCTGAATGTTCCAAGAGTTCGGAACATCTTGGCCCTCGGGATATTGTAGTCGATACGACCCTGGTCTTGTAACCTGCTTGATGACGAATGGACCTTCCCACCTTGAGTTGAGCTTGTGTAGGCCGGACTCGTCTTGGATGCGACGTAGGACCAAGTCACCTATGCAGAATGACTGTTCCCTCATGTTGCGATCGTGATATCGCCGAATCCCCTGCAGGTATTGAGCTGACTGAACGAGAGCGGTGCAGTGAGCCTCTTCGACAGAATCAAGCTCTAACTGCCTCGCTTCATCCGCCTCGAGCCATGGACGAGGAAGAACGAGTTTGTCCTGTGGCTCTGGACGGCTGAGTCCTGAGCCCCCAGATGACATGTGGCAACTCGTGTATCCACTTTCCTCCTTTCTTCCTATTTTCATCGTAAAGTCTTTTCTTGAGGCCCTCAATTATCATGCAGTTCGCCCTTTCGACTTGACCATTGGCCCTTGGGTGTGCAACAGAGACATATTTGACCTCGATGCACGCATTTTCATAGAACCCCCAGAACTGGTTAGCCGTGAAGTTTGATCCTAGGTCCGTGGTGATGGTATTCGGGAAGCCGAAGCGATGCAAGATATCAGAGATGAAATCAACAACTCGATCTGGTATGAGCTTGGCTATCGGCTTGTACTCGATCCACTTGGTGAACTTGTCAATAGCCACCAATATATGAGTGAAACCGCCTTGTGCCGTTGTAAAGGGTCCAATCATATCTATTTTCCAGCAAGCAAACGACCAGAATGGCGGTATGGTGATGAGATTGTGAGCCGGGACATGAGATTGCTTGCCAAAGAACTGACAGTTTTGGCATCTCCACACGAGGTCCTCAACATCGGACACTGCAGTGGGCCACCAGAAACCAGCTCTGTATGCTTTCCCCACCAGCGTTCTTGAAGCTGCGTGGTTGCCGCTTGAAGCAGCTTCTGGTCCTGCCTGGAGCCGAAGTCTCCATCTTCCCCGAAGATGACGTTGACGGTCTTCGAAGCATCCTGGAACTTCGCATTGCGCCCTTGGACCTCTTGGTCGTCATCCTCGGGTTCCTTGTCCACTGGGTTCTTGTTCTTCTTGCCACCACCGGAGTTGCTGAATGTCCTCCGAAGGTGGTAACAGTCGATGGCCGCGTGATTGGCACCTGGATGCCACGGGCATTTCTTTTGTAGGAGCTTCTCAAACTCTTCCTGCGTCGTTGACTTCTTGCCTCACGAAGGACGATCCACAGCCGCGATGAGATCATCTAGCCTGCATTTTCGGGGTGGACTTGAATAGTCCTTCTGGCTTTTATTGTTGCGGTTGTCATTTGGACGCCTCAGATTGCTATCTTGGCGCCGCGGGAACTGCTCCCGCATCTTCTCCTCCTGTTCGGACCAGTCATGCATCATGTCACGAAGGCCCACAACAGTTTTCGACCTGCTCCGCCTGAAGTCTCTGTAGATGCCAGGGTCGGTGATGCCGTTGTAGAAGCAATCGATGATGTCTTCCTCCGAGATGTTCACGATGGTAGCATGAACGTCGAAGAAACAACATGTGTAGGACCGCAGGAGCTCGTTACATTCCTGTTTACACTGAGCAAGATTGTGACGAGTACCTGCGCGAGCAATCGCCCCCTGGAAGTTGTCGATGAAGACCTTCTTGAGCCGCTCCCAGGAGTCGATCGAGTTGTTATTGAGGCTCTCCAACCACGTGAGCAGGGAAGTAGATGACCTTGGTGATGTTGGAGCCCCCTACGACTTTAGTGGCCGTAGAGTAGCAACGTAGCCATTGCTGAGGAGCTTGCTTGCCATCGTACTTGGTGATGCCGATCGGCTTGAAGCCCTCAGGATACTTGTAGCTGCTGAACCGTGCGGAGAAAGCTGGGAAGCGATCGCTGCAGTCAGTACCTTCGGTCTCGACTTCTTCGCGAACCTTGTGCCTGGAGTTGATCACGGACCATGCATCACGACCTTCATTGATGTGCTGACGCAGGTCTTCTGGAGGAGGCCGATGATTTGCCTATCGTGGGTTACCCCCTAGAGGTGGCTGCTGCCTCCCGCCAGGGGCCTGGCTCCCGCGAGCGTTGTCGTTGCTGTGGCTGGGCTGAGGTCGAGGACGACCGCCAGCAGTTTGGCTGTGAGCCTGGCTCCAGCTCTCGCCCACGCGCTCTTCCTTGACGGTAGACGTCGGGTTTTGCTGATCCAGCTGGATCCAGGCCCTTTGCGCGTAAACAAGTGCTTGACGCACATTCGGATCGTTACTGCGCTCGAGTATGGCCGTAACCCTGGCGATGTTGGCCGCCGGAGTCCTGAAGCCCCGTTCGCTTACGGCGGTGAATTCAGGGTCAAGCTCGCGATGCATAGATCGCCTGTGCTCGTTGACCCCCCTCCACCGGATTGTGCGGGCTCTATTCCTGGCCTTCCGTGCCTCACGATCGGCGTCGTTTTCGTTGCCAGTGTTGGCTGTGACCTCATCTTCAGATACAACATCGAATTTGATGATGGGGAAATCGCCATCGTCCTCACCTTCTTCCGCCATCAGCACCTGGCGAGAGACGAGCTCATCAGAGCTCACGTCGACTAGTTCAGTCGACTCCTCTGCCATGGTGGCCAATGGCCTGCCCTCCTGGAAAGGCAAAGGCTCGAGGTGTGCCACAAGTCGATCATCGGCTTCGAGTAGATCAGAAAGGCTCATGCCCTTCCAATGCATGAAGCGCGCCACCGGAGTGGAGGTGATCATCAGACTGTTGGCACCAAAACAACCCGAAGCCCCCCGACGTGCGGTGGCTTCTGGCTTTTGGAGTAGAGAATCCAAGTCCTCTTCCAATATGGAGAGGGACTCGGAGCTGTTGGCCTCCTGAAGATTAGTGGCTAAATCGCGTTGGCCAAATAGTGATTGGCTACGCAAGTCCTCAGATTGGAACAAGGCCAACCCAAGGAGAGTTGTTGCAGCGCCGGATGAAGTTGTGCTGGAAGCAGACTCCTCGATCCTCGTTGCAGACCCATGAATTGACAAATAGTCGAAATCATCAGCGAACTTGTCGAGGTCGCTTTGAGAAAATGCCGCGAGGGTTTTCGGCTTCATGTTGATGAGGAAACAACGGAAATCACCCTCGCCATCTGCGACGCAGACCCACGAGCCAAAAACGAATGTTGTACCCTGAGAAGGTACTGACCTGGTGAACTGGAAAGATGCCATCGAGTTCACCGGTGGATCTTCGATGCGCTTCCCTACCTGGCACGCCAGCTGTCGGTGTTTTACCAGCTGCCCACCGAGGGGTATACCCAAGGTGGTAAGTTTAGGTGAGGAGACGCCGAGATCAGGAACTCGAAGGTGCAAGAAACACAAGATTTAGACAGGTTCGGGCCGCGAGGTGCGTAATACCCTACATCCTGTGTGATGGTTTGTATTCCCTCGAGTGTAGAATGATCTTGGTGATCTTGTTTTGTGAGGTCCCTATCCCCCCTTATATATCCGGGAGGTCAGGGTTACATGAATCCTAACCGATACTAGCTAAGGAATCGTGCCAGAACAAATCTCAAGTAGATTCCCCCTGTACCGGCTAGCTTTATCTCCTATTCATATGAGATAAATAAGAGATAAGACGGACTTAATCTCTTAGGCATGTTTAAACTACATTATGTACACAGTCCCGTGGCCCCGGGTCTGACAAACAGGATGTATGGCAGCCCTGAATAGGTTCATCTCCCGACTCGGTGAGAGAGGACTACCCTTCTTCAAGCTCCTGAAATGCCAAAATAAGTTCCAGTGGACGGAAGAGGCCGAGCGGGCCCTGCAAGATCTAAAACATCACCTTCAGTCTCCTCCGGTCCTTACAGCACCACTGTCGGGAGAAGATCTACTACTCTACATTACGGCGACAAGTCATGTTGTCAGCAGTGTTATTGTAGTCGAGCGTAGTGAGGAAGGCCATGTGTTTGGAGTGCAGAGGCCCGTGTACTTCGTCAGCAAGGTACTCTCCGAATCCAAGGTACGATACCCAGTAGTTCAAAAACTTTTGTATGCTATACTGATTACATAGAGAAAGTTGCGTTATTACTTCAACGAGTACAAGATCACTGTGATTACGGATTTTTTTGCTGGTGGATATTCTTCACAATCAAGATGCCACGGGGCGTATATCAAAGTGGGCAGTGGAACAGGGGGCTTTGTCAATCAACTTCAGCCCACGCACTGCAATCAAGTCTCAAGCTCTAGTTAATTTTAGGCGAAATAGCTAAATTCATCCCTGAACTATCGTGTCCGGCTCAAATTCGTCCTTGAACTTTCAAAAGGACCAATTTAGTCCCTGAGCTATCTCCATTGGCCCGGTTTTGTCCTGTGCCGAGCTAGCGTTGACACCGTCTACTGCCTCCTTAACTTTCCGTCCCATTAGGTTTACAGCAAACGCTGAAATATCCATTTTACCCCTATTTTTTTCTCAGTACATCAGCCCTCCCTCTCCCAGGCAGCCCTCTCGCTCCCTCGCAGTGTGGCCGCCGTTGTATTGTAATCGCTGGAGGCCTATGGCTCATTTTGTAATGTAAAGCACCAATGTATGAAATGATGTTGCAACAATTGTAACCATGTCTTGTTGAAATAAATAAAGTACTTGTTCATCGAAAGTGACAGAACATGCCAGTTTAAAAGTGACAGAACATGCCAAATGATACATGTGCCATGCACTGGCACTCAAACTACATGATGCTCTTCCCTGATGACATTGCATTTTCCTAAGCTGTTTCCATGACCAGTTGAAGTGGATCGAATTTTGGCTGTGCCGGTTGCTCCTGAAACATTGATGGTTGCCTTTGCATATGTCCCAGCAACCATGCCAGCACTTGTCTCGATTGTAATAGATGCAGTCCCACCAGCAGCTGCCTTTGCAGATGCTTCAGCAATGGCTCTAGAGTTTGACTTAGACACCTTTTGTTTCTTATTGCTAGACTGAGAAAAGAAGATATGGAAAGGAATTAGTTTACTAAAATTTTGTCTTCCATAATCACTGCTTTGAAATTTGCTAACCTGAATATATGATGAATTGGCAGATGAATTTGTGTGGATTGAAGGTGGTACTAGACGCTTTCCTTTACGCTGCTCGTCTGATGCAGGTACCATTGCTTGACTCGTTGCATTGGTAGCATGCTGTTGTGAAGGATTTGGTTGTGGCACTAACCTTCCCTGCAGTTAAGCACCAAAAGTTAGTGCATCTGGAAGCAGCAAACAAATGACATGATAATAACTCGAAAGGATAAACACCATCATCCTAGGGCATGTCCTAGAGTTGTGGCCATCCCTTTTGCATCGGCCACATCTGATTTTAGTACCAACTCTTGATGATTTAGTGCTTGATTTCTTTGGCTCTGAAGGATCTTTTCTTCTATTTTTCTTTGGCCGGCCTGGCATCTTTTTGACTCTAGGAGGCAATGGTTTAGGATTTGGGGACACAGGCCATGCCGACTCATGCTCTACAGGTTGCAGGACATGCTGATATGTCCTCTTGTATGCCTCAAGAGAGAAACAGTTGTGCACATATTTATTAGGTTCTTCAGACATCTTGAACAGGGCAGCACAAGCATGTGCACATGGAATCCCAGAAACTTGCCAATATCTGCATGAGCATGTTTTGTTGTTGAGATCAACTGTGAACCTCCATTTTTTATCTCTCACTTCAAAACCAGCTTCACCGTTCCACAAGACATGACAGTCCTATGCCTGATCTTACAGACCTTCCTGATAATGTTGGGGCATATTTCCATTAACCACCTCTCACTGTTGCTCCGATTCTCTTGGATTCTTCTGGTCACAAGGATCCTTATGTCCTCCAACATAGTCAAGATAGGCTTGAACCTTGCTTCTATAATCCAACTATTAAATGATTCACTCATGTTGTTATCAACAGATTCACAATTGGATCCCACCTTGAACCAAGCTCGGCACCAATGTATGGGGTCTATATTCTGCAAATCTTTCCATCCTCTAGGAGTTTTGTTGGCGAGTTTGTTCTTGTAATGATTAAACAACATCTCACTTGAAGCCTTTGCAATCTTCCAGAACCTCTTTTGGTACTCTTGTAGCCTATGTTTTTTCCTCCAGTTGGCATAAATGTGTCGTGCACACATCCTATGCTCTGCTAATGGAAATATCTCATTCACTACACTTAGAAGACCCTGCAATAACATATCATAAATGTTATTATCCAATTCTAAATATCTCAGTGGCATACATGTCATAGGTTGTGGTCCCAATTACCTTTTGTTTGTCTGTTATAAAAACCCATCCTTCAGCACCATAAGGGATACGGATATCTTTCTGAAGATGCCCAAGAAACCAAGCCCATGAATTTTTGTTCTCATATTCGACAACAGCCCAAGCTATTGGGTAAATCTGATTATTGGCATCCCTTCCAACAGCTAACAGCAACTCACCTTTCATAGGCCCCTTAAGAAAGCAACCATCAAGCCCAATAACTCTCCTACATCCATCCAAGAATCCCCTTCGACATGCATCCAAACAGATGTACATTCTCTGAAATACATGGTCAGTTTCTTCAGGATCTAAAGCAATATGCACACTGGTTCTAGGATTACTTCGCTTCAGTTCCAGTGCATAGTCAAACAACTTTGAGTACTCGCCAGTCTGACAATCCATCATCTTCTTGACAACCCTTGCCTTCACCCTCTTAATCATTGTGATTGACACATCAACACCCATGTCTTCTTGCACGGTCTCTTTCATTGCTCTAGCTTTCCATGCTGGATTAGCTTTGATAGTACTCTCATAGTTGTCACATATTCTTTTTGTAGATAACCTTTTATTTTTAAGTTCTGGGCAGCATGCATGATTTGGATTATATGTCACAATCTGAAACCAATCTGTCCTTGAGTTGTATGAAGCATGGAGAACCCAGGGACATCCCTTCCACTTGCATACAGCCCTTAGCCTCTGCTTATCATTCTTGGGATATCTGATATTTACCTTCATCTTCAATGCATACCTTTCTATTGCATCTTTCAATTGATCCCTTCCTCTAAAGCACATGTCGACTGCAAAATGTGGAGTCTCAGCATGACTATCAAATATTGGAAACCTGCAGTTCCTTCTCCTAGAAACACCATCACTATCCTCATCATATGATGCATCATGATCTGAATCAAAGTATGCAATGCCATCACCACCTTCACTGGCTTCACCAATATTGTTTACATCACTACCACCAGGGACATCCAAATAAATTGGAGCATCCAATCCAATGTCTCCTCCCTTCCTCGCAGTCAACATAAACTCTTTGTATTTATTTCTTATCTCCCTTACTTCATCATCTTCATCACTTGTAAATCCTGTGGCATCAAACTCGCTTCCTAATTCTTCTTTCTCATTTTCGGCATGTTGGTCACCCTTTCCATCATTCTGATCATCCTCACGAGTGGTGAGAGCCTCCAAATACATAATGTTCTCATCCAGTGCAGCGCTTTGGTTACCTTCTTGTTCATTCAAATCCATAATGTTCTCATCTCTGAATAAGGCAAAGACGTCCTCATCTCCATATTGTGTCTCTATGCCTTCATTGGCACTCATGTCCAACTCATTTCGTTCAGTGTATATGTCCATAACACCTGCAGATCCTATCTCATCAAGCAAATCCATGCAGGACTTATCATCTACAAGCAGCCTCATTCCACTATTTAGCTTTGCACCAACTGGTAACCAGTACATCCTAACAGATCTATGAAAGGTGGTGTGATCTAACAAATGGCCATTCAGCTCTGGGATTGATAATTTGTCCTTATCTATGTGTGATACTCCCAAATCCCCATTGCAATATTGCATCTGTGACCCATCAAGAACAAAATCCCCATTGAAATGAAATCGAATAGTCAATACCTCATCATCTCCCATGTTAATTCCACCCTACAGATCTAGTTCGTGGTCAAATTCCACTAAAAACAGAAATCAAATTTAGACCCCACGAGCAGAACTTTCACTCACCTTCAATCGACAGCCAACGTCCACGATTGGGGCGGCGTCCTGTGCGGCGCCGTGCAAGGTCCAGAGAGCGCGTGTACATTAAGGAATAATGTATGAATTACGATCCCAATGGTAGTTTGCCAAGGTAGATAGTCCACTGTAATTTTTTTTATTTTTACCAAATAAACCGGGCCAAATCCACCTTCTCCAAGCTTGTTCTCCTCCGCAGACCGCAAAGTTGTCGGTGGCGCCGTGGCGGCTAGGATCGCTTCCAGATCAATCAATGGAAGATCATCAACATCCTTCTCGGAACATTTCCAGTCCTGAAACATAAGGGCACCAACCGAATTCTAGTGAAGAACCACATAATTCAGCGTCTCGTACTCGAGCACTGCATATTTGGAAACAAAACTGAACGAATATAGCAGGCTGCCCCCAATTCTCTCCGTACGTCTTATGCTAACTATGAAGGAACGAACAAACAACTCAGGTCTCAGCAGCACATACGGCCAAAAGAAAAGGAGGAAGAATTTCTCGTTCCAGTTCTCTATTACCATGGTCTTGAGTCTTGACGCATCCGCGGCGGGCGGGGCCGCGGGGGCGGGGGCGCGGGGCCGCGGCCGGCGGCCGGCGGCGCGCGGGGCGGGGCTGCGGGCGGCGGGGGCGGGGGCGCGGGGCCGCGGGCGGCGGCCGGTGGCCGGCGGCGCGCGGGGGTGGGGCTGCGGGCGGCGGGGGCGGGGCTGCGGGCAGCGGGGGCGGGGGCGCGGGGCTGCGGGCGGCGGCCGGCGGCGCGCGGGGGCGGGGGCGCGGGGCCGCGGGGCCGGGGGCGCGGGGGCGGGGCTGCGGGCGGCGGGGGTGGGACGGCGGGGGCGGGGGCGCGGGCGCGGGGCGGCGGCCGGCGGCCGGCGGCGCGCGGGGGTGGGAGTGGAAATAGCGGCAGCCAGACTGCGAGGGAGCGAGAGGGCTGCCTGGGAGAGGGAGGGCCGATGTACTGAGAAAAAAATAGGGGTAAAATGGACATTTCAGCGTTTGCTGTAAACCCAATGGATGGAAAGTTAAGGAGGCAGTAGACGGTGTCAACGCCAGCTCAGCACAAGGACGAAACCGAACCAATGGAGATAGTTCACGGACTAAATTGGACCTTTTGAAAGTTCAAGGACGAATTTGAGCTGGACGCGATAGTTCAGGGATGAATTTGGCTATTTCGCCTTAATTTTATGGCCGAGTGGCGAGAGAACCAAGTCCCAACTCCAGTCGACAAGTCAGAGCACTGGACCATGTACTTTGATGGGTCTCTTAAGCTCGATGGCGGCGGTGCTGGAGTCCTATTTATTTCTCCATGAGGCGAACAACTGAAGTATATCCTCCAGATCCTTTGGGAGGTATCCAATAATGAAGCGAGTATGAAGCCTTGCTTCATGGGCTACGTTTGGCGATATCACTTGGCATCAAACGACTACTTGTATATGGCGATTCACTTCTTATCGTTCAGCAAGTCAACAAAGAGTGGGACTGCAACAAGAAGACCATGGACGCTTATGTACAAGAAGTGCGCAAGCTGGAAAATAAATTTTCCGGCCTGGAGGTTCATCATGTGGTACGAGAGCATAATGTTGGCGTAGATATACTATCCAAGCTAGGATCCACCCGCGCATAGAGTCCAGCATGAGCTTTCATCCAGGAGCTGAAACAGCCATCCATCAAGTCCTCACCTCAGGTAACCACTGTTGCTAGCCTTCAACAGCCTGATCGGGAGGTAATGATGCTTGGAGAGGACTGGAGAGAGGCTTATATCGACTTCATCCGGGATCAAAGACTACCTGCAGGGATGGACGCAAGAAGCGCAGGGGCAGCTCGTGTCATGCGCAGAAGTAAGGGTTTTGTCCTAGTTGACAAAAAACTCTATCGGCGTGGCGCACGATCAGGTGTGCTCATGAAGTGCGTGATGAGAGAAGACGGCTACGACATACTGCGGGAGATACATGAGAGCGTTTGCGGCAACCACGTAGCTTCCAGAACGCTGGTGGGGAAAGCATACAGAGCTGGTTTCTGGTGGCCCACCGCAGTGTCCGATGCTGAGGACCTCGTGCGAAGATGCCAAAACTGACAATTCTTTGGCAAGCAATCTCACGTCCTAGCTCACAGTCTCATCACCATACCGTCATCCTGGCCGTTCACTTGCTGGAGCCTCGATATGATTGGGCCCTTCACAATGGCGCTAGGCGGTTTCACCCATGTATTGGTAGCCATCGATAAGTTTACCAAGTGGATCGAGTACAAGCCGATAGCCAAGCTCACACCAGATCGAGTCGTTGATTTCATCTCCGATATCTTGCATCGCTTTGGCTTCCCGAACACCATCATCACGGACCTGGGATCAAATTTCACGGCCAACCAGTTCCGGGAGTTCTGTGAAAATACGTGCATCGAGGTCAAATATGTCTCTGTTGCACACCCAAGGGCCAATGGTCAAGTCGAGAGGGCGGATAACATGTTAATCGATGGCCTCAAGAAAAGACTCTATGATGAAAACAGCAAGAAAGGAGGAAAGTGGATACACGAGTTGCTACATGTTGTCAGGGGGCTCAGGACTCAGCTGTCCAAAGCCACAGGACAAACACTGTTCTTCCTTGTCTACGGCTCTGAAGCTATCTTACCGGCCGACACCATGTGGAAATCCCCAAGGGTTAAAATGTACGATGAAGGCGAGGCGGACGAAGCAAGACAGTTAGAGCTTGACTCTACCGAAGAGGCTCGCTGCACCGCTCTTGTTCAGTCAGCATAATACTTGCAGGGGATTTGGCGATATCACGATCGCAACGTGAGAGAACAGTCGTTTAGTATAGGTGATTTGGTCCTACGCCGCATCCAAGATGAGTCCGGCTTACACAAGCTCAACTCGAGGTGGGAACGACCGTTCATCGTCAAGCAGATTACAAGACTAGGGTCGTATCGACTACAATACCCCAAGGGCCAAGATGTCTCAAATTCTTGGAACGTTCAGAACCTGTGCAAGTTCTACCCATGAGAAGACGTGCAGGGATAGCTGTTCTCCGGGCGCCTAAGCGGCCTTTCCTTCCGATTCAATTTGGAGGCTATGTGTCACATAATTCGGAATGTAAATTTTTCTGTCAACGTATGGAGGCTGTAGCCATGTTCATGTTTTATATGAATCGACTTCTTGCCATGAGTTTTGATGGTCGTTAAATACGGAGGCTATGGCCACGTTTATGTTTTATATGAATCGACTTCTTGCCATGAGCTTTGATGGTCGTTTGCAATGGCGATCGCGTTTTTCCCAATAGGTTAGATCCGTTCGATCGGATTATATCTAACTTGTTGGATGGGCTCACATGAGGAGCTATTTGACTACGCCCAGAGTCGTTGCACTCGGGGTAGTTTCGTCTTCTTGCCATAGGCATGGCAATCACGCGACGATGCTTGTGTTCTTTCCTAACTGGTTAGACCCACTCGATCGGGTTATATCTAACTTGTTGGACGGGTTCCTATACGGAGATACTTCGACTACTTCTAGGGTTGTTGCACCCAGGGTAGTGTCTACTACTTAGCCTTTGAACATGGATGACAATCCAGAAGTCATAAGGCACATACAAGTGGAGACATTAATGACAGATATATACAAGAAGAAGAGTACTTGTTTTTACAATATCTCAATTCTGTATTACACTTTCTACTATCTTTTCTGCTACAGGTCGGGCTTCTTGGAGGTACTCATTGAATTGTTTTTCAGTGCAGTCTGCAGCCACACCCTGCACGAATGCCTCTAGTCGAGCCTCCGGCCAAAAGGATTTTACAAAGCTAAGTGCATGGCTGACACGCGATGGGGGCTTCGGTGAGGAAACTGAGGACTTTCTGCGGCGCTCCGAGGAGTCGCTCCAGCAAGGAGCGCCCGTCTGCTTCGCTGCCTTTTTGTGGGTCCACCATGTCAACAAGCTTTTGGGCAGCTCCCTTGAGGTCCTCCAGCTCCTTCTGCTGCTGCTCCTTTTCTTCGCTCAGTGTCTTGATCTGCTGAAGGCAGTTGATGAACTGTTGTTTAGTATCGGCGATCACCTTCTGCAGCCTCTCGACGTCATCTATACAGCAATACAGCATATTCTTCATGTCAGTAATCAGCTCTTCTTTATATGTTAAGATTTTCCTAAGCTCTGCGGTGAAGATAGTTTTCAGAATTCAACATAAATTGTTATGACAAAGTACTCGAGGGATGAAAGGGCTTGCCTTGGTGCACCTTTTTCTGTTCTTTGAGTTGTTCCTAAAGCTCGGAGTTGGCCTTCTCAAGGTTGTGGAGATCGTTGTTGAGGAGCCACATTTCTCGCATTCGCTCCATCTTCAGCTTGTCGAGCTCTCTCTCAAGATATATGTTCTTCTTCTGCTCCTCTAATATGCGTTGTTCCTTTGCTCAGAGCTCCCGGTGGCCATTCACGACTGCTTTCAGTTTTTTGGATTTTTGTTGGGAGAGTTTGGCCACATCCTGCATAAGGGGAAAGGCTAAGACAAGCAACTCGACAATGCATAATGGCAGAAGAGTAATCGCGCCTTACCAGGGTAAATTTGTACATTTCCTTGAAGATCTTCTAGAAGTATCATATGTTGTTGTCCGTCAGGAGCGGATCATCCACCAGATCTGTGGTGATGATGTTCTGGTATCCGCTCCTGGACACCAGCAGCTCTTCAGGGCTCCTTGTGGTCCCAGCAGCTTCTTCAGTTGATGGTTGTTGGGCACATGCAAGTTAAGACGCACTCAGTAGATGATTTTTTGTGGTCTAAGCAGTTACCCATGGGAGGTCAGATGCTTACTTGTGCCATCTGTAGGAGTGGCATCAGTGGCCTCGACTTGTTCTTCTCCACCGGCACTGGCTTTTGGTTGCTGGGGCTCGGGGGGTGATGGGTCGGGCAGTGTCGTGTCCTCCTCAGGGGCTCGTGGCTCGGGGGCTGCAGTAGCCGGGACGGGCTTTAGCTTAAATCTCATGTCGGCGACAGACCTAATGAAGCAGAATCAGTTATATTATTACACAAGTCGAAAAGAACAGGATATGCATTATGCCAAAAGGATCTACACTTACAGCGAAGATTTCTTCATGACAGCTTTCTTTATTCTTAGGGCCCGTGGTATTTCAACCACGGTACTCGTTGCCGGTGGCGGGGGCACACCAGCTGCACGGTGCCCGCTACGGCAATGGTTACCATCCCTGTTGAAGTAGTCGATGGGTTCGTCCCAGCAGTTTCTACGGTATCATCTGCTGGAACATCATTCCCAGTGAATTCGGTCCCGACCACCTTTTGATGCTTGGGGTCGGGAGGAGAAGCAGAAGGACTGCAAAAAAAAAAGACAATGTCAGCATGCAACAACTCCGATACTTGACAATTCACCAGGGCAGCAACTTCATACCTGGGGGCTTCGACTACATGTGCACTCCGTTTGCGCACTACCCAACGACCCCGACGGACCAATGGCAAAGCTTCGGTCAACTCCACGGATGGTCCGAGGGAGTTGTTCCTTTTCACCTTCCCTTCGGTTTCCCTTTTCGCCAGGGGGCTCTCGCTCTCGGTCGTTTTGTCGCTTGGCGGAGCTTCGGATGCTTGAGCCTTTTTTGCTTCTACCGCGGCGCTGGGAAGAAGGTGGTCTGGTTGGGGGATGTTGGGTTGTGGTGGATAGCTCCGGTACCACTCTGTGTGTACCTACAGAGGATTTTCAGTCAGCGGTTGCAGCGCAACAGAATTTATTCCGAAACTAGTCGAACACGTACCGGCTTTGGAGGATTTTGTGCAGAAAACAACTCCGGAACGTAGGGAACTGCGTTCACGTGCAGCGGCACTCTCTTGACCCGGATGAGCGCGGCATCATCAGTCAGCTCATCTGCGCACATTTGAGATGGATCTTCGGTGCCCATGTACTCGAAGCCTAGCATATGGCGCTGTTGGATTGGCTGGATCTGGTGTTTGAAGAAGGATAACATTACAAACACGCCAGTCACTCCCATTTCCTTATGGGCTGCTGTCACACCCGATTTATAAAGAACATAAATCGAGCAATCATATATGTGCCAGGACCAAGTCACGCATATATACAACAGAATCATCGAGATATCACAACACATATCACGAATGACAATAACATAAACCGTAAATGAGTTATTTTATTACAACCGAATCAAGAATCGGTTCAAGAGTTGCGGAAGCGTAGAATAAAGTACATGAAGAGTAGGGCGCCACAGGGACGTCGACTGGGAGACAAATGCCTAGAAGTCGTCGAAACCGCTGACGTAGTCCTCCAGTTGCCGGGCACTGAGCAGCAGTCGAAGATATCCGAAATAGAACAGAAGAGTAGAGAGGCAAGTGTGAGTACAAACTAGTACTCAACAAGTATAACACAAACTATGAGGCTCTAGGTTGGCTGACTCAACTGCATTAGCTTTTAGTCTTGGCAAATTTTATTAAAACTATTTACTACAGTGGATGAATTACCATAAACCCGAATTGCATAAGAAATTAATCAATATTAATTAAGAACTACTGAGAAACCATCCAAACCAAAACCACCCGGGGAATCTCCCTAATCAAAGGTTGATAACCCCACTAATCAAAAGGAGGATCTGGGCCGCTCATGACTGTGAGCACAGCTGATATATATCAGTTTTACACTCTCGAGAGGTTGCACAACTTTACCCACAAGTCATGAGCTACGCTAGTTGTTCATCACACTTCCTTAGGTGAGATGGCTAGCAAGCACACTACGAGACCGTTACAAAGGATCATGTTGGTAAGGTGTAACCGCTAAGGATTCTGGATCAGCAACGATGGGGCCCACCTCCGGGGGTACAAGACACACAGCACAGACCAAGCTGGAGGAGCAGGGACCATTGAATCTTACCACCCCTCTTGCCCACGCAGGTAAGTTACTCCCGAACCAACACGACCTAATTAGTAAGTCAAGACCGTCCCATTCCAGTCTTGTGGTTGCGCGGTTGTCCCAGGTTGTCGCTCTATGAACCGGTCCTTATGGAGAGTGGCCAACCAAGCACTAAGCACCGTGCTGGCCCCCTAAACCAAGTTTCTAACAAAACATCTTTTACGGAGACGTGAGCCAGTCAAGCACACAGCACAGAGGGCCGCGCTCAGGATTAAGTTGCATAAGACCATTAATCAAATTTAATTAAAAAGGACCAAGTTTGTTATAGCGCAGCAACCTAGCACAACTAACCATAATGCAACCCCAAGGATATATATATATATAGGATATAAAGTGGCTAGGAAAGTCCTTATAGGCATACAGTATTAAAATGCAGTATGATATTGTATTTAAAAGTGGTAGGATGTTCATGTTATACTTGCCTTCCTCAAAGTTCTCCTGCTGCTGCTCAAAAGCTTCAGAAGATGGTGGCTCCTGGTACTGGTCCAAAGGCTCCGCGTCTACTCACGATCATCAAGCATAGTCCACACATACAAACATGCACAACCATAACAAACTATAAGAAAACAGTACACCAATACAATAGAACAGCACACAAAACTGGCGTAGAACTATTCTACGCGTTACAACGATCGCGTGGACATAAAGAACACCTAAAACGGAGCTAAGACGCGAAAACTACGCTTGAAACAAGATCCAGGGACCTATTTGCGAGGAAAACAGAACTTCCAGGGGGTTCTGTGCAAAAACTAAGGGTCTAAACCTAATTAAACTATAGACTTAAGTTCTAACCTGTAAAACTACCGGGGCTGGACGGCGGACACGAAAACCAGAAGCTTAGGGGTCTAAGCGATAAAAACAGGACTAAACTGCAAATACTTTTGAACTAAAGAGGACCGCGGGTTGATTCCTGAGAAGCGCAGGGACTCTTTAGCAAAGGACGCGGGCTGAAGCGGTATCCTGGATTCTGGATCGTCAGATCTAATCCCAACGGCCCGGATTAGATCCATCTCGCGAAGGGGTACACGCGCTCGGTGACCGTCGGATCTGGATCCAACGCTCCTGACTCTCATTTCCCTGGGATCTAATACGGTGCGCGGGATCGAAGACGGACGGCTCAGATCTAATCTGATCCGCGAACCGGTATGGGCAACGCTCGGCCGTTGGATCTACATCGGACGGCTCAGAACAAAGAAGGTCGCGATCTAATCTCACCCGTGGACATCAAATCGAACGGCTAGGAGCAAAAAGGGGCGCGGCTGGCGGCGATCCTTCGCCGGAGCTCAGCTCCCGCGGTGGCGTTACGCCGGCGTTGGCCGATCTTGGCCGTCCGGGCACGGTTCTCGGGCGGGCTTGGTCCAGGAGTAAGGGCTCAGCACGGTGAACCTATCTGGGTACTTGTGGTGAGGGATTAAGGCATGGCCAGGGCTCACGACGGCGAGAGGCGGCTCAGAACGGCGAACAACTCCGGCGTGCGCGCGGTATAGGCACTACGGCTGGCTTAGCATCACGACGCCTAGTGCAGAAGAACCAGGGTGCAAAGGAAAGCTCACCGAGGGGTTTAGGTCGGCTGGAGGGCGGCGCAGGGGTGTTTGTGACGACGACGGCGGCGGAGCACGGACGGAGACAGGCGGCGCTCGTGAGGAAGGCATCTACGGGCGCTCTCCAAGCGTCGGGTTTCTTCGGATCGACACGTGAAGGTCCTGTGAAGACGTTGAGGGGATCAGGACGACTGGGGGACCATTGGCGGGGAGCAATCGCGGCGGAGGAAAATCTCACCGTCGGTGGCCTCGAGTCGAATTCCGGCCGTTGCTCAGGCCGGAGGCGAGGGTGGAATCCTCGGGATGCTTCCTGGCGGCGGGGCGAAGATGTCGCGGGCCTTGGACGGGGCTGGGGCGCGGCGGAGCAGCGGGTCCGCGGCGGAGCAGAGGCGCTGAGCGGCGGAGCGGGGCGGCTGCGGTGCCGGGCGTCGGTAGTGGCGGTGGGACTAGGGTTAGGGCTCAGAGGGCGTGGGGCTGCTACTTATAGGGCGGCGGCGCCGTCTTGGCGTGCGGGCCCAGGGGAGGGGAGGTCGTCGGGGATCTCGGGCCGTTGCGCCGGGGAAGAAGAAGGAGAGGGAGAAGAGGCGCTGACGTGCGGGGCCCGGCGGTCAGAGAGAGGAAGGAGGGAGTGGCGCGCGGGCGGGGAGGCCGAGATGGCTGGCCGCTGGGCCGAGCTGAGTTTGGGCGTGGGAAGGGAATGGACCGGTGCGGCCCACGCGGGAGAAAGGAAAGAGAAGGGGTGTTGGGCCTCGGATGGCCCATGCGGGGAAAGGGGAAGAGGAGAGAGAGGGCCCGAGAGGGAAAGGAGAGAGGAGAGGGGAGCTGGGCCGCTGGGAGAGAGCCGGCCCAAGGGGGTTGGGCTGCCCTCCTTTCCCCTTCTTTTTCTTTTCTTTTTCCACTCCTAAACTATTCAAACAATCTATTTGAATTCAAATAAGTTTGAATTCGAACCCAATAAATCCAACACAAGGAAAATAATGCTGCAGCATGAATGCACAAACAATTTAATCCTATGATAAATTTTATTTCCTTGTGTTATAAATTACTTTAAATGCCACAAAATTGGAGAAAAACCCTGGAAATTTCATTTGAGCCAAAATAAATTCATTAAAATTTAAGGAAATTACCTTAGGGTGTTACAAACCTACCCCCCTTACCGGAATCTCGTCCTGAGATTCGAATAGGCTAGCTAGCAAAGAGATCGGGGTATGTCTTCCTCAGCTCATCTTCTCGCTCCCAAGTAGCCTCATCTTCCGTGTGGTGGCTCCACTGAACACGACACATCTTGATCCTCTTGTTTCTGGTAACTCTCTCAGATGTCTCCAGAATCTTCACCGGATGCTCGGTGTAAGTCAAATCCTCCTGCACATCCAACCCTTCTAACGGTGCTTGCTCTTCTGGCACCCTCAAGCACTTCTTCAGCTGAGACACATGAAACACATCATGCACTCCTGAGAGACTGGGAGGTAACTCCAAACGATATGCCACCTCACCTTTCCGTTCCAACACCTTGAACGGACCAATGTACCGAGGGGCTAGCTTCCCTCTCACATTAAACCTGCGGATTCCTCTCATTGGCGAGACCTTCAGGTACACATGATCACCTACTGCAAAGGTCAGATCTCGACGACGAACATCCGCGTAGCTCTTCTGACGAGTCTGAGCGACTCTCAGGTTCTCGCGCACCTGTTGTACCAACTGTTCTGCCTCTTCAACAATATCCGGACCAAACACCTGCCTCTCGCCAATCTGATCCCAATACAGCGGAGTCCTGCACTTCCGACCATACAGGGCCTCGAAAGGAGACTTCTTCAGACTGGCCTGATAACTGTTGTTATATGAAAACTCTGCATACGGTAGGCACTTATCCCAACTGGTACCATACTGAATAGCGCAAGCTCGAAGCATGTCCTCCAACACTTGGTTGGTTCTTTCTGTCTGCCCATCTGTCTGAGGATGATATGCAGTATTGAAGCGCAGCTTCGTATCCAACGAATCATGCAACTGCTCCCAGAACCGTGAAGTGAACTGAGATCCTCGGTCAGATATGATCTTCTTTGGAACACCATGCAGATAGACGATCCTGGAGATGTACAACTCTGCGAGTCTAGCACCAGAGTAAGTAGTGTTCACCGGAATGAAGTGAGCAACCTTCGTCAACTGATCCACTACTACCCATATGGAGTTGTACCCTTTCTGAGTACGAGGCAAACCAACGATGAAATCCATAGTGATTTCCTCCCATTTCCACTCTAGAATCTTCAACGGCTGCAATAGTCCTGCTGGTCTCTGATGCTTTGCCTTGACACGCTGACAAGTGTCACAGGTAGCCACGTACTCCGCAACGGAACGCTTCATTCCATACCACCAGAATCATTCCTTCAGGTCGTAATACATCTTCGTGCTGCCAGGATGGATAGAATACGCTGTATCATGAGCCTCACTCAGAATCAACTTCCTGAGATCTGCTACATCCGGCACACATATGCGACCCTTGTACCACAAGGTACCCTGATCATCCTCTCTAAAATGAGGGCTTTACCAATCTTGAGTAGTTCACGGATCTCCTGCAGCTTCTTATCATCTTTCTGATGCTGCCTGATCTCTCGCTCTAACGTGGGTTCTGCCTCGAATGCTGCACCCGAGGTGTGATGCAGGAAACCCAGGCTCAACTGCTCCAACTCCTCACATAACTCCTGAGGCATCTGAAAAGCCACGGCCATGTTAACATAGCTCTTCCTGCTCAGAGCATCTGCCACAACATTGGCCTTGCCCGAATGATAGTGAATCTCCAGGTCATAATCCTTGACCAACTCTAGCCATCTTCTCTGCCGCATATTCAGCTCACTCTGAGTAAAAATATACTTGAGACTCTTGTGATCGGTGTAAATATCACACCTCTGCCCAAACAAGTAATGCCTCCATATCTTCAGGGCATGCACAACTGCAGCTAACTCCAGATCATGAGTGGGATAATTCAGCTCGTGCCGGCGCAGCTGCCGCGAAGCATAAGCTATTACTCTGCCTTCCTGCATCAGAACGCAACCAAGACCATCCCTCGAAGCATCACAATACACCGTGAACCTCTTGCTCTGGTCTGGCAGAGTAAGGACTGGCACCGTAGTCAGCCTCTTCTTCAACTCCTCGAAGGCCTTCTGACGCTCATCAGTCCAAGAGAAATCCACACCCTTCTCTAGCAAGGAAGTCAAAGGCTTCGCAATCTTGGAGAAATTCTCAATGAACCTCCGATAATAACCTGCTAAGCCCAGAAAAGAGCGGACTTCCTTCACCGTCTGCGGTACAACCCAGTCAAGCACATCCTTCACCTTTCCGGGGTCCACAGCAATACCTCCCTTGGAGATAACATGACCGAGGAATGGAACCTCGTCAATCCAGAATTTGCACTTGCTTAGCTTGGCATACAGCTTGTGCTCTCTGAGCCTCTGCAACACAAGCCTCAGATGCTCCTCATGCTCTGCTTCTGACTTGGAATATATCAGGATATCATCAATGAATATCACCACAAAGGTGTCCAGATAATCCATGAAAACCTTGTTCATCAGATGCATGAAGAAAGCCGGAGCATTGGTCAAGCCAAAGGACATGACCGTACACTCGTATAGCCCATACTTGCAAGTGAATGCCGTCTTCGGAATATCCTCAGAACGAATCTTCAGCTGATGATAACCCGAACGCAGATCAATCTTCGAGAACACACAAGCGCCCTGGAGCTGATCAAAGAGATCCTCAATACGGGGCAATGGATGCTTGTTCTTGATGGTGACTGCATTCAGTTCCCGATAATCGACGCACATTCTCTTCGCACCATCCTTCTTCTCTACAAGCAATACAGGAAAAGCCCAAGGAGAGAAACTGCGACGGATATAACCCTTAGCTAGCAACTCGTCGACAGTCTTCTTAACCTCCTCATGTTCAACAGGTGCCATACGATAGGGCCGCTTAGCAATAGGAGCTGTGCCAGGCAAGAGATCAATAGAAAACTCAATGTCGCGATCAGGCGGCATACCTGGCAGATCATCCGGAAAGACATCCGGGAATTCAGACACCACGCGAATACCATCCGTGGGTCTAGCATCCATCTGATGAAGAAATCCAGAAGGCTCTGTGGCACCAACAATAACCTCCTGACCATCCAGTGCTGACAGAAGAACCGTCCTCTGAGCACAATCTATCCGGACTCCCCACTTAGCAAGAGTCTCCATCCCGAGGATCACATCAATACCCTTGGTGTCTAGCACCATCAGATTAGCACTGAAATCTACCCCCCTTATGGCCACACTAACTCTGGGACAGAAGACATGAGACCTCAACTGCCCTCCCGGTGAAGACACTAACATGCACCTCTTTAATGTGCTAGTATGAATACCATGATGCTCAACAAAAGACTGGGTGATGAAGGAGTGCGTAGCACCAGTATCAAAAAGCACTGTAGCAGGATGGGCATTAACCATGAACGTACCAATGACCACGTTGGGAGCCTCGGCCGCTGACTCGGCCGTCACGTGGTTCACCCTGACCTGAGCTGGGGCCTTGGGCTGAGCTGCACGCCCCTGCTGTCCTGCCTGCGCCTTCCCGGGGCAGACGTTGGCGTAGTGCCCCGGCTCGCCGTAGTGGAAGCACACTCGCAGAAATGCAGCAGCCTGCTGCCCAGGAGGAGGAGTGGGCACTCCCTGCCTCGGAGCTGGTGGAGCCGGAGGCGCTGGAAGCCTCTGACCCTGTCCTGCCTGCTGCGGTGGACGAGGAGGAAGCTGCTGCTGCTGCTGGTACTGCTGGGGTGGCCTCTGCTGCTGCTGCTGCGGTGGATGCTGATATCGGGGCCGAGTGTTGCTGCCCGACGAGGATGGAGCCATCTTCCTCTTCTTATCCTCAATCTCCCAGCGCTTACGCTCGGTGTTGAGGGCAGCATCAACCAGTTGGTTGAAGTTGTCGAAGCGGTGGTTCAGCAGCGCATAGTGGATGTGATCATCCAGTCCTTCCTTGAAATACTCCTACTTATCGCTATCACGGGCGACGTCAGCAGGGGCATAGCGGGCAAGCTGAAGGAAACGGTCACGGTACTCCGTCACCGTCATCGATCCCTGAAATGACAACCACAGATAACAAGGATAGAAATCACTCAATATGTCAGACTTACGGAAGGCGATCAAGGATAGATCGAAGCTCAAAAGAAATTGCCGGGAATCCCATTTAATTTTACCTACTTAAGGGCACGGAACTCCTTCTGCTTCATCTTCATAATGCCCTCAGGAATGTGATGGTTCCTGAAGTGCTCACAGAACTGGACCTAGGTGAGAGAGTCGCGGTCCTGAGCCGGGTAGGATTCCCACCAGTCGAGAGCGGAGCCTCGCAGCTGCCCTGCTGCGTACAGAACCCGCTCCCGGTCGTCGCACTGCGCAACAACCAACTGGCGCTCCACCGAACGAAGCTAGTCGTCTGCCTGGAGTGGGTCCGTGGCGTGAGAAAAGGTCGGGGGATGACCTCTCAGGAAATCCGCACGCCGATCACGGGGCTGAGGCAGCGGAGGAGGCGGTGGCTGTGCGTGGATATGCTGCAAGGCCTGAACGGTATTGTTCAGGGTCGCCATCATCTGCATCTGGAGCTGGAAGAACTGCTCCGGGGTCAGTGGTGGCGGCATCGGCAACGGCTGACCAGTACTCTGGTTGTTCTGCTCCTGCTGGTCAGAACCGGAACCGGTGCGCCTGGTGTTCACCATCTGATTGCAACAAACGAAATTTATGAGAAGAAGACATGATGCAGCTGCGGGAATAAAACTTCGGAAGGATATGTCAGAGAGAAAGGAATATAGGTTTTTACCCCCAACGTTCTAACTCAATTTTATTATTTAGTTCAAGTTGTGTTAGGGTCGATTTGCATGAACAAATTTAACTACTAAACTATGCAATAAACCAAAGATCCAAATCATACATTTGCACAATAACAACCATTCAATGTTCGCAACTTTGTCGAGTTTATCACACCACTCGACTAACATACTCGTTCTAGCTTATATTTTTTTTATCGGGACAACCTACTTTTAACTTATAAGATTAGGCGACTCAGGCCAACGTCTACGGAAAACTCAAGCTATTTCTTAGAAAAGACAGGAGAGATAGCAAATCAAGGGCTTGAGACTCCAGGAATAGAAGCAGAAAATGATGGTTGAAGATTTGCGGAAGCAAGGCAAGAGAAAAGAAGCCCTAAACTCGTCCAATTCTATCTAGGCTTCATCCTACAGTCGATATGGCTCTGATACCAATCCTATCACACCCGATTTATAAAGAACATAAATCGAGCAATCATATATGCGCCAGGACCAAGTCACGCATATATACAACAGAATCATCGAGATATCACAACACATATCACGAATGACAATAACATAAACCGTAAATGAGTTATTTTATTACAACCGAATCAAGAATCGGTTCAAGAGTTGCGGAAGCGTAGAATAAAGTACATGAAGAGTAGGGAGCCACAGGGACGTCGACTGGGAGACAAACGCCTAGAAGTCGTCGAAACCGCTGACGTAGTCCTCCAGTTGCTGGGCACTGAGCAGCAGTCGAAGATATCCGAAATAGAACAGAAGAGTAGAGAGGCAAGTGTGAGTACAAACTAGTACTCAACAAGTATAACACAAACTATGAGGCTCTAGGTTGGCTGACTCAACTGCATTAGCTTTTAGTCTTGGCAAATTTTATTAAAACTATTTACTACAGTGGATGAATTACCATAAACCCGAATTGCATAAGAAATTAATCAATATTAATTAAGAACTACTGAGAAACCATCCAAACCAAAACCACCCGGGGAATCTCCCTAATCAAAGGTTGATAACCCCACTAATCAAAAGGAGGATCTGGGCCGCTCATGACTGTGAGCACAGCTGATATATATCAGTTTTACACTCTCGAGAGGTTGCACAACTTTACCCACAAGTCGTGAGCTACGCTAGTTGTTCATCACACTTCCTTAGGTGAGATGGCTAGCAAGCACACTACGAGACCGTTATAAAGGATCACGTTGGTAAGGTGTAACCGCTAAGGATTCTGGATCAGCAACGATGGGGCCCACCTCCGGGGGTACAAGACACACAGCACAGACCAAGCCGGAGGAGCAGGGACCATTGAAGCTTACCACCCTCTTGCCCACGCAGGTAAGTTACTCCCGAACCAACACTACCTAATTAGTAAGTCAAGACCGTTCCATTCCAGTCTTGTGGTTGCGCGGTTGTCCCAGGTTGTCACTCTATGAACCGGTCCTTATGGAGAGTGGCCAACCAAGCACTAAGCACCGTGCTGGCCCCCTAAACCAAGTTTCTAACAAAACATCTTTTACGGAGACGTGAGCCAGTCAAGCACACAGCACAGAGGGCCGCGCTCAGGATTAAGTTGCATAAGACCATTAATCAAATTTAATTAAAAAGGACCAAGTTTGTTATAGCGCAGCAACCTAGCACAACTAACCATAATGCAACCCCAAGGATATATATATATAGGATATAAAGTGGCTAGGAAAGTCCTTATAGTCATACAGTATTAAAATGCAGTATGATATTGTATTTAAAAGTTGTAGGATGTTCATGTTATACTTGCCTTCCTCAAAGTTCTCCTGCTGCTGCTCAAAAGCTTCAGAAGATGGTGGCTCCTGGTACTGGTCCAAAGGCTCCGCGTCTACTCACGATCATCAAGCATAGTCCACACATACACACATGCACAACCATAACAAACTATAAGAAAACAGTACACCAATACAATAGAACAGCACACATCCTAGAACTATTCTACGCGTTACAACGATCGCGTGGACATAAAGAACACCTAAAACGGAGCTAAGACGCGAAAACTACGCTTGAAACAAGATCTAGGGACCTATTTGCGAGGAAAACAGAACTTCCAGGGGGTTCTGTGCAAAAACTAAGGGTCTAAACCTAATTAAACTATAGACTTAAGGTCTAACCTGTAAAACTACCGGGGCTGGACGGCGGACACGAAAACCAGAAGCTTAGGGGTCTAAGCGATAAAAACAGGACTAAACTGCAAATACTTTTGAACTAAAGAGGACCGTGGGTTGATTCCTGAGAAGCGCAGGGACTCTTTAGCAAAGGACGCGGGCTGAAGCGGTATCCTGGATTCTGGATCGTCAGATCTAATCCCAACGGCCCGGATTAGATCCATCTCGCGAAGGGGTACGCGCGCTCGGTGACCGTCGGATCTGGATCCAACGCTCCTGACTCTCATTTCCCTGGGATCAAATACGGTGCGCGGGATCGAAGACGGACGGCTCAGATCTAATCTGATCCGCGAACCGGTATGGGCAACGCTCGGCCGCTGGATCTACATCGGACGGCTCCGAACAAAGAAGGTCGCAATCTAATCTCACCCTTGGACATCAGATCGAACGGCCAGGAGCAAAAAGGGGCGCGGCTGGCGGCGATCCTTCACCGGAGCTCAGCTCCTGCGGCGGTGTTACACCGGCGTTGGCCGATCTTGGCCGTCCGGGCACGGTTCTCGGGCGGGCTTGGTCCAGGAGTAAGGGCTCAGCACGGTGAACCTATCTGGGTACTTGTGGTGAGGGATTAAGGCATGGCCAGGGCTCACGACGGCGAGAGGCGGCTCGGAACGGTGAACAACTCCGGCATGCGCGCGGTATAGGCACTGCGGCTGGCTAAGCATCACGACGCCTAGTGCAGAAGAACCAGGGCGTGAAGGGAAAGCTCACCGAGGGGTTTAGGTCGGCTGGAGGGCGGCGCAGGGGTGCTGGCGACGACGGCGGCGGCGGAGCACGGACGGAGACAGGCGGCGCTCGTGAGGAAGGCAGCTGCGGGCGTTCTTCAAGCGTCGGGTTTCTTCGGATCGACACGTGAAGGTCCTGTGAAGACGTTGAGGGGATCAGGACGACCGGGGGACCATTGGCGGGGAGCAATCGCGGCGGAGGAAAATCTCACCGTCGGCGGCCTCGGGTCGAATTCCGGCCGTTGCTCAGGCCGGAGGCGAGGGTGGAATCCTCGGGATGCATCCTGGCGGCGGGGCGAAGATGTCGCGGGCCTTGGACGGGGCTGGGGCGCGGCGGAGCAGCGGGTCCGCGGTGGAGCAGAGGCGCTAAGCGGCGGAGCGGGGCGGCTGCGGTGCCAGGCGTCGGTAGTGGCGGTGGGACTAGGGTTAGGGCTCAGAGGGGCGTGGGGCTGCTACTTATAGGGCGGCGGCGCCGTCTTGGCGTGCGGGCCCAGGGGAGGGGAGGTCGCCGGGGATCTCGAGCCGTTGCGCCGGGGAAGAAGAAGGAGAGGGAGAAGAGGCGCTGACGTGCAGGGCCCGGCGGTCAGAGAGAGGAAGGAGGGAGTGGTGCGCGGGCGAGGAGGCCGAGCTGGCTGGCCGCTGGGCCGAGCTGAGTTCGGGCGTGGGAAGGGAAAGGAGAGAGGAGAGGGCCCGAGAGGGAAAGGAGAGAGGAGAGGGGAGCTGGGCCGCTGGGAGAGAGCCGGCCCAAGGGGGTTGGGCTGCCCTCCTTTCCCCTTCTTTTTCTTTTCTTTTCCCACTCCTAAACTCTTCAAACAATCTATTTGAATTCAAATAAGTTTGAATTCGAACCCTATAAATCCAACACAAGGAAAATAATGCTGCAGCATGAATGCACAAACAATTTAATCATATGATAAATTTTATTTCCTTGTGTTATAAATTACTTTAAATGCCACAAAATTGGAGAAAAACCCTGGAAATTTCATTTGAGCCAAAATAAATTCATTCAAATTTAAGGAAATTACCTTAGGGTGTTACAGCTGCTATGGTGTCCAGCAACTCATCGACTTGATCCATGTCCCCCCTGGAGAGTTTGGTATTCCACTCTGGCCTTACAACAAGCGGTTTATTTGACCTTTCAGGGAGTTGGGGGGCATGGTTTCCGATGTAGAACCAATGATTTTTCCACCCAGGAATGTTGGAGGGAATTTGTAGGAAAGGTGTCTATCGCCGGCTTGTTGTCTAAGCTGGATGCCAGCGGCCCCTGTCAGACCCGGGACTACGGGATTGTGTACATAACGTAGTTCACACAAGATTAGAGGATAGGACTTGTCCTATACCTTATCTGTGTTGTACTCTTTTTGTATGCGAAGTTGGACTAGTCGGTACAGAAGGAAACTACTCGAGTTGTACTCAAGTATGATTCCTTGGCTAGTATTGGACTAGGATTCATGTAATCCTATCCTCCCGGATATATAAGGGCGGGCAGGGACCCCCTCAAAACATAGCATCAGCACCCAAGGCAATACAAACCACCATACAGGACATAGGGTATTACGCACATCGCGGCCCGAACCTATCTAAACCTTGTGTTCCTTGCACCTTCGAGTTCCTGATCTCGGCGTCTCCCAACCTAAACTTACCACCTCGGGTATACCCCTGGGTGGGCAGCTGGTAAAACACCGACAGCTGGCACGCCAGGTAGGGGAGCGCATTGAAGATCCACCGGCGAACTCGATGGCATCGTTCAAGTTCACCAGTGCTGTGCCCCCTTAGGGCACAACGCTTGTTTTCGGCTCGTGGGTTTGCGTTGCAGATGGTACGGGCAATTTTCGTCGATTCCTTGTCGTCATGAAGCTGAAAACTCCCGCGGCGAGTTTTCATAGCGACCTCGATGAGTTCATCGATAATCTCGATGACTTGTCAATCCATGGTTCTGCTATGAGGACTGAGGAGGAGTCTACTTTTGGCGCGACTCCATCCAGCGCTACAACAACCTTGCACGAGTTGGTCTCGTTCCAATCCGAGGACTTGCGTAATCGATCGTGTGGCAGAACCAACCTGAATTACACTGGCTCAAGTACGTAAGTCCTCTCTCAAGGGCTCCAATCGTACTTCAAATAGTGTAACCCCTTGGCCTGTCGGGTAACGTCCCGATAAACCACCAAAAACAGGATCCAACAAGGTACCTCGCACGAAGGCGAGTCCAGAGATAAAATTGCCATGATATTTTACATCACAAGCACTTATATTACAAGATTTTCTAGAATAGCATAAGTTCTAAACTATTAGAAATTATTACAAACCCGTTTAAAGATTCAAGTTATGGTAGCGGAGTTTAAAGTACGACAACTGTACACGTCGCCAGTACGGACATCATGCTAAGCTGTGGCATGACATCGCTCGTTATGATCAGTGTTGGCCGGGGCGGGTCCCACTCCACGGACCAACCATCAGGCAAAGCATAAGGCCAAGGCATGGGATGAGTAGGGTCTTCAGAGACATTACGTGAAATAAAATCATATTGTAAGACTGAGTACTCTAATACTCAGCAAGGCTTACCCGGAATTAGGTATACTTAGCCCATAACTAGACCATGAAGGCTTTGTAAAGGTTTAGGGTTTAGCTTTTGCTGAAAAAGCAACAAAGAGTAGGTCCGTAATTTCATAATTTAGCTTTCAAATTCTAGTTTCATTAACCATTCTAAGTAAGCACCTATAACTAATCAAACAAGGAAGAGCCTCTTTAAAGCACATCTCAGTATTACTCCTCATAAGATTTCTCTTGTTACTCTATGTGGCAGAAGTATTAAGCAGTATCAATCTCCGCGAGAAACGGATGATTCTGAATCGAATTTCAACCCTTGCAAGGTAAACCTAACTCACACACTTGGAACACCAACAGGTCGTTCGGAAGCAACTGTTTGCCTTTCATTCCGGGTCGTGGAACAAAGCCACCTCAAGCGACTGCAGGACCATACGCACATCCAATGTGCAGGACATACGTCTGTAGCCCGACTACATGACCGTATTCCTATCTGCTCTGCAGAACGTACTCCCACAGTCCGTGCGTGTAAACATAAAATAAAAGTCGAGTGGTGGGGGACGAGTCCACTTGCCAGGCCGATTGGTTACTAGGCTTACCGCTTACCATATTTCACGGCATGTCGCTAGTACTTTCAAACGCTTAACTGCCACTACCACACACTGCGACCTTAACGAAATTCATCAACACAGACGAGGTATCCTTCTTTTCCATGATACTGCACACAACCCCGTCCGTCATCCTTATAGTGATTGCAGGATCGGAAACAACCAATTCCTATATCGCGCGAGTGACAGGAAATCACTCGACTTCTACCAGTCCTATTAGCATAGCATTAGTCAGATTTAGTTTCTAATATTCAGTACATTGGTTCTTTGGAATATGCAATTAGGGTTTCCAGACAACTCCTAAGAACTTAATGCACAAGTATATATATAACATAGATTGTAGTGTAAATAAAGTAGTGGGTTTATGTCTGGGGCTTGCCTTCACTGGTGAGGCTGGGGTCAGAGACGTTAATAATTTCTTCCGAACTCGGGTTCGGGGCTTCAATTAATTCTCCGACAACGTTTCCGGGGTCTTCAGAGATCTCCACTTCGGGTTCCGGCAGAATCAGATAGTCTCCGTCGGCGAGAAGCGTCGAGTCTACATGCGATGTAAATAATACAGTTTAGACAATGCATGGACTTTTATTCTATTTCACAATAAAGTTGCAATCCAATGAACTTAACATTGCGTACTAGCAAACAACACAATTGCCCTTTACTGGGCAGTCATTTATTGGGTATTAATTAAAACACTTAGTTATATTAATTAACATGATTGTTTACCCTATACATTTAAACTACTGCATAAGGTAGCATATTTGATTATCTTAAATAATTAAATTAATTACATTTAACACCTTTATTTATTTGACTAGCTAATTATCTTTAATAATCCTAGGTTATTATTTAATATGGATCTACTTATCAAGTTCTATTTATTTTAGTTGTTCTACATCTGATCATGGGTTGAGAATTTGTGGACATGCTACACTACTCAAGAGTAACACTTCAAAATATTCTCATAATTTTTCATGAATAAAAACTAGCATAAATAAATTATCTTTGAAAACAAGCAAAACTCCATAACTTGGTGTATAGCCTATTATTAATCCTAATACTTTTACTATGGATTACACATGCAAAAAGGAAGTTATGGCATAAATTTCAAATACAAATACTAACAAAAACATCCTTAATTAAAATCTAAGCATTTCATCAACATATAACAAAGGTACTTGAATTTCTAAGTAATTGAGTAGTAAAGAACTCGAAATTTTTACACAGAGCTACACATGGAACATACAACCTAGGTTCTAAAATTCAGCCACAACACATGCATATAACATGAGATACAAATAAAATACTCATTTCCTAATATTTAATTTACAACAGAAACTACACACATACAGCTCAAACTTACTATATAAAAGTAGTCGAATATAACTTAAGGATTCAAACAAAACTAGTTTGGCATTTTTCTAAATTTTCTACACAATTTTGACGTTCACAGCTTTTGAATTGGGGGGCTCTAGAATCTTGCAGCTAGACCCTTAGAACTTTTGAAATCATCACAAATAAGCCCTTGGCTCGTCGGGGAAGAAGGGGCAGAGCCGTTGCCGGCCAAATTCCAGCGAGGGTCGGTGTTGGGGGTGGAGAAGGGCTGGCCTACGGGCACCAGGAGCTCACGGTGCATCCATGGGTGGGCTTGGGAGGAAGAGGGGGTGACCGGAGGTGAGGTTCCCACGGCGACCGAGGCGGCGGCAGAGAGGAGCTCGTCGGTGAGGGGCTTCCCGGCGAGGAGGGTGGCCAAGCTCGGGCCTAATAGCTGCAGCAGGATGAGGGGAAGCTGTTGGGGTGGTCAGATTGGACGGAGAAAGGGCGGAGGTAGAGGCTCGACGGCGACAGGAGCTTACCGGCGAGGAGGGGATCGACGGCGAGGTAGTTCCGGTGGAGGTCCGGCCACGGGGGATGGCTTGGGAGCGTCACTGAGGTGAGGAGAAGCTTCCCAAGGGGTTGTGGTGGTGTGGGGAGAACTGGGGTGGGCTGCCCACAGCGAACAGGAGGGTGCCGGAGTTGAGGGAGGGGGCGGCGGTGGTGTTCGGTGCTCGGTGTGTGCGCGGCAAAGGGAAATGAGAGGAATGAGAAGGGCTGGAACCAAAGGAGCTCACGGTAACTAAGGCTGGGCGAGGGAAGGGAGGAGATGTCAGCATTTGCCATGGCGGCGGTGAGCTATCGCTCGGTCGGAGCTCAGGCAGGAGAGGAGAGGGACGTGGCAAGTGCGCGGGAGGCCAGAAGAGGGGAGCTAGAGCGGCGCTCGGGCTGGGGAACGACGCGTGGAGATGAAGCATAGCAGGAGGTGGCGAGGGGCGGCTGGAAACAGCGGGCGGCAGCGCAGCAGTAGAGGAGCAGAGGAACAGAGGAGGTGCCAGAGGAGGAAGAAGAGGGGAGGGGGTCCGAAGGACCTCGTTGCAATTTGCAAAAACCTCAGGGACTCCTCTGTAAACTGGATTTTCCCACTGATCCAAAGCTCTAATGAGGAAATGACCAAAATAGAAGTTGTAGAATTTTTCAAATCCTACAACTTTGCTTTAGGGTTCAAGTTCAAAAACCTGAAGCACAATGCTTTATTTTACCATTTTGCACTCAAATCAAACTTAAATAAGTTTTGTCCTTATCAAGGTATATTTCTTATAACTTTGGGCCTAATTGCAAGTATTTATGACATGTCATGATGACTTTCACCTTTTTACATTTTGACCCTTGGTAAATTTGGATGTTACTTTTATACTTCAACTAATTTACATAAAAGGACTTATACTTTTATAAATTTACACAAATACCCTTATTTTCATAACTTTGCTCAATTTTCACACAATTTAACCCACACCAAACATTCTTCCTATTGGCTTGCTCTATTTAACACCTAGGGTGTCACAATCTTCCCCCCTAAAAGGAATCTCATCCCGAGATTACAGGAATGATATAATAAGAGGGTAGATACCTAAGAAATCTTGAGAAAGTGTGGGAAATTCGGCTGAAGATAGTTTTTGGTTTCCCAGGTAGCTTCTTCTTCTGTATGATGATTCCACTGGATCTTAAACATCTTGACTGTTGCTCTTCTGATACTTCTTTCCTTGGTATCTAAGATTCTGATTGGATGCTCCTTATAGGAAAGATCGGGTTCGATGTCGATGCTTTGTGTATCAATGATTTCGGTAGGAAGACTGATACACTTCTTCAGCTGAGATACATGGAAGACGTTATGAATGGCTGCTAGCTGAGGAGGAAGTTGAAGTCGATAGGCTATGGGTCCACAAATTTCAAGGATTTCAAAAGGACCAACGTAGCGAGGAGCGAGTTTGCCTTTGATACCAAATCGTTGAACACCTTGAGTAGGAGATACTAGCTTGTATACAAAATCACCTACTTCAAACTGTATTGGTTTCCTCCTTTTTCTGCATAGCTCTTTTATCTTGACTGAGCTGCTTTTAGATTATTCCGAATGATCTTTACCTTTTCTTCTTCCTCGGTAACAAGATCAGGTCCAAAGATTTCGCGTTCACCAGTCTGAGACCAATTTAAAGGAGTGCTGCATTGGCGACCATATAAGGCTTCAAAAGGAGCCATTTTAATACTTGACTGATAACTGTTATTGTAGGAGAATTCTGCTAGAGCTAAGTATTTGTCCCAATGCTTATCATACTGGATCACACAGGCTCAAAGCATATCTTCTAGGATTTGGTTTATCCTCTCTGTTTGCCCATCTGTCTGCGGATGATATGCGGAGCTTCGGATTAACTTAGTTCCAAGAGCTTGTTGAAATTGCTCCCAGAAACGAGCAACAAACTGTGCTCCACGATCAGAGATGATCGTTTTAGGTATCCCATGGAGACGCACAATTTGGTCTAGATATATTTCAGCATACTTCCTAGCAGTGTAAGTGGTATGTACTGGAAGAAAATGAGCGGTCTTGGTTAATCTATCCACGATTACCCAAATGGAGTCATGTCTCTGGGAAGTGTTGGGTAAACCTACGATAAAATCCATGCTGATATCTTCCCATTTCCAAGAAGGAATAGGTAAAGGCTGCAGCGTACCAGAAGTCCTTATGTGATTGGCTTTAACCTTCTGACAAATATCACATTCAGAGACGTACTTCGCTATTTCTCTTTTCATATGAGTCCACCAAAAATTTTGTTTCAAATCCTGGTACATCTTCGTACTGCCAGGGTGCATAGCAAACTTAGATAAATGTGCTTCATCCATTATCTGCTTGCGAAGCTGATGGTTTTTGGATACAACCATACGTCCTGAAACCGTAGAATCCCCTTAGGATCTTCTTGGAAACATTTATACTTTTCTTCTCCTTGGGCTAATTGTTGCTTGATAATTTTTACTCCCTTATCATGTAGTTGTGCCATAATGATACTATCTTGGAGTATAGGCTCAACTGCTATATGATTCAAACTACCTTGAGGGACGATCTCTAGACTAAGCTTTCTCATTTCCCAACAGAGAGTGTTGTTGAAAACTTCTACTGATAAGCAATGACAATGTGACTTGCGGCTAAGTGCATCCGCAACCACATTGGCTTTGCCTGGATGGTAATGTACTTCAAGATCATAATCCTTTATAAGCTCTAGCTAACGTCTTTGCCTCATATTCAAATCCGCTTGCGTGAAAATGTACTTTAAACTCTTATGATCTGTGTAAATATTGCACTTGGTACCCATAAGATGGTGTCTCCAAAGTTTAAGTTCATGTATAACGGCGGCAAGCTCAAGATCATGAGTAGGATAATTC
Source organism: Panicum hallii (assembly GCF_002211085.1). Taxonomy (NCBI): domain Eukaryota; kingdom Viridiplantae; phylum Streptophyta; class Magnoliopsida; order Poales; family Poaceae; genus Panicum; species Panicum hallii. The sequence goes on from NC_038043.1 coordinate 17,015,757, forward strand.
TGCTCATGTGTTCGAAGTGCTCTAGAGGCATATGCAATCATGCGGTTATCTGCATAAGTACACACCCAAGTCTGGTGCCTGATGCATCACAGTAGACATCAAAAGGTCTGGATGGGTCTGGCTGAGCCAAGACTGGAGCAGTAGTAAGATGTGCTCTTAAAGTGTGGAAAGCTTCTTCACAATTCTCATTCCAGAAGAATTTAACTCCTTTCTTCAATAGTTCTATCATGGGCTTGGCTAGCCAGGAAAAATCTGGAATGAAACGACAATAGTAGCCAGCAAGACCGAGAAAACTACGGATCTGATGGACTGAAGTAGGAGGCTTGCAATCCATCACTTCCTGAACTTTACTCGGATCAACAGATATACCATCCTTAGAGATGGTATGACCCAAAAATTTGACAGTATCAAGCTAGAATTCAAATTTAGAGAATTTGGCATATAGGTGGTGATCTCGCAAACGTTGAAGAATAATATGAAGATGTTTAGCATGATCTTCAAGATCCTTAGAATAGATCAGAATATCGTCGATAAATACCACGACGAATTTATCGAGTTCCGGCATGAAGACAGAGTTCATGAGATACATGAAATATGCCAGTGCATTGGTAAGACCAAAGGACATAACCAGATATTCATAGAGTCAATATTTGGTGGAGAAAGCTGTTTTTGGAATATCACTTGGCCTGATCTTTATCTGATGATATCCAGAGCGAAGGTCAATTTTGGAGAATATCTTAGCTCCGGCTAACTGATCAAACAGTATATCAATGCGGGGAAGAGGGTACTTATTCTTAATAGTAACCGCATTGAGGGGGCGATAGTCAACACGGAGTCTAAGACTATTTTCCTTTTTATTAACAAACAAAGCAGGGCATCCCCAAGGTGAAGTACTTGTGCGGATATAACCTTTATCAAGGAGTTCTTGAAGTTGAATTTTTAACTCTGCCAGTTCATTGGGCGGCATACGATAGGGTCTCTTAGAAATGGGGGCTGTGCCAGGTTCTAACTCTATCACAAACTCAACATCTCTATCTGGGGGCATTCTGGGTAACTCGTCCGAAAAAACATCTAGGTACTCACACACAACAGGAATATCCTCTAACTTGATCCCTTCTATAGCATATACACAAGAGCTAATATACTCCTGTTGTGGAAGATGAAGGATGGTATGTCCATATTCCGGGGAGTTTATCTCAACTATTCGAGAAAAGGTATCTAGAGATACCCGATGTCTGGTCATCCAATCCATACCTAGGAGAATATCCATTCCTTCTAGGTTTAATGAAATTAAGTCTGTTCTTATTAGAGTGCTACCCAACTGGATTGGTACATCTCTGCAAATTTGATTTGATGCAATTCTACCTCCAGGGGTTGTTATCATATAAGTTCCATTAGTGGGGTAGAAATCCAAACCTATTTTGGTCCCAAACCTTGTACTGATAAAACTATGAGTTGCACCAGAATTAAAAAGTATAATTGTAGGGTGATGGTGTAGAGTGAATGTACCCGTCATCACTGGTGCACCTTCCGGAAGTTCCAGTAGAGTAGTAAAATTTACTCTTCCTTGACGGACTTGCATAACTTGCCTCTTGCCTTTGTTCTTGGGTTGGAGTTGGAGGCCTGTCCAGGGAATGGTTTCCTTGGTTATGGGCAGTCTTTAACAAAATGTGTCGGACTACCACAATTGAAACATTGATTGATGTTATTCCCTTGATTAAACTACGGAGGGTTCGGCCTTGGACCGACTGGTCGTTGCTGCTGCTGAGGTTGAGATACTGGTGGCCTATTGAATCGGGGCTACTGAGGAGGTCTAGCTCCCCATCTGCCTGTTGGAACATTTCCGGGTGGAGCTCGGGAAACTGGGTTTTGAATCAATCGATACCTCGAAGGTTGTAATTTTGAGAGTCCAGGCGATACTTTCTGCCTTTTCTCAGCATGATGGGCTGAAATACAATCTTCTTGGGTAATAGCCATGTTGACCAATTCGTTGAAGTTGTCAGCCCTGACCAGATTCAAGCGTTCCTTCAGCTTGGTGTTTAGTCCGCGACGAATTCGATCTCTTTTCTTGGCATCCGTATCAGCATGATAGCCCGCGTACTGGCACAGGTGATTGAAAGCCTGTGCGTATTGAAGTATAGTGTGGCTTCCTTGAGTAAGTGCCAAAAATTCATTGAGCTTTCGCTCAATGAGTCCTTCCAGGATATGGTGTGCCCTAAAGGTGGCCTTGAATTCTTCCCAAGTGACAACATGTCCCTCCGGTTGCATAGCATAGTAATTGTCCCACCAAATGCGAGCAGTACCACAAAGCTGTTGGGCTGCGAAGAGAGTTTTGTTTGCTTCGGAGCATGGGACAGAGAATAATGCAAACTTGGACTCGATGGTACGGAGCCATGCATCTGCATCAAGGGGTTCTTCAGTCTTATGGAAAAGCGGAGGCTGCGTACTAAAGAAATCCTGATAACCAGCCGATGGATGTTCTTCACATCCACGTTGAGGAGAACGGAACTGATGTTGCTAGGCCTGCACTAGCATGTCCAGGAGTTCGGTCTGATGAGCCATCGCTTCCGCTAGATTTGGCAGTGGCGGAGGTGGTTGTTGTGAACCACTAGCCTGGTCTGATCTGAATCCCTCTGGGGTTCCGCGCGTAGCGCCAACCATCTAAAATATAGAAGTTGTCCATTAGCATTCACCAATACTTGCTTCTATTTTTAGAAATCATATGATACCAGAATAACACATACTGAAACAGTGCCGGGGAATAAATCCAAATCATAAAGTATTAACTTAACAATCCAAACAGCAACTCAGATTTACATTACTAACTGAAACTTATTCCATCTTACATCATGTTGTTCTAAACCAAACCGTACATAGGTTTGCCACATATATTACAACAAGTGGCTCGTAGGTCATTTAACTACTCACTCCCATATCACACTATGTCACACTATCTACACCTAGGATGTTGTCAACTCAAACGAGACTAGAAGTCATCGAGGTTGCCCACGGATGACTGACTGCCGGAAGAGGAGTGATGGGGACTAAGAATAGGATCTCCATGCTCAGAGTCGATCTCGGAGATTCCTTCGATTTCTTCAGGGTCTTCTTCTTCTTCACTCTCAAACTCATCAACATCAGGATGCACTGGTTGCTCATGAAGCATGTTGATATGGTCGATAGCTTGGCCAGGATTAAGATTAAGCTCATGAACTTGCTCCTGGAGGAAGTCAATAACAGTGTCGCACTGGACAATGAGAGCATCACTCTCAACAATCTGTTCTTCTCGATGCTGAATGGTTTCTTCCCGCTGAGTAATAACCTCTTCCTTGGCCGTGACAGTTGCTTGGAGTTCCTCAATCTGCGTATAGTGCTGGCCAACTTGATTACGATACCCTTGGGCTATGTTGGTCAGTTGATATATACCGTGCTGCTGAAGTGTCTGGTAGCGGTATTGTGCATTCATAAATCTGACTGCAGTGCGTAGAGTCTCTCCAGCCAGATTTCCCAGTAAGTGGTCGCAGTACGTTACCCTGAAAGTCCATTCTGGGTCACAATAATCCATTGCAGGAAATAAGCCGATAGGATATCCTGCAACTTCCTCAGGATGCTGATTGCAGAAGATGTGGATAGCTTCCATGGCTGCCACTTCAAAAGTATCAGCGAGGCGATGACCAATCACATTAACTTCAATAGGTTCCCACAGAGATAAAGTAGGGTGCGGAGCAACAGTCATCTTCACCTTGCAATGAGGAACGCCTTCTTCATCATACTCTACTCCATCATAAGGTGGAGGCTCGGTATAGCCAAACACCTGGAGGGACTCCCACAAAAGATGAGGAAAACCCTCCCAATGCAAGGCATTGGTATGAGCGTGTCCTGCGGAATCCCAGAAGAACCTTGGAAGCTCAGCCATCTGAAACAAGGATTCAAATAGTGAGATTACAAGTTTCCAACCATACACCTTGAGAAGACTGCGGAAAAATGTGAGTTCGACTTATGGAATGATTGGAATGCCGTTACCTGGATTAAGAACTCACAAGGTAAAAGAAACAAGATGACCTATTCTGATAGCAGCAGAATCTGAAAATCGGAAGATTGTTCTAGATCTTGAGAATGACACGATAAAGGTCAAATCACTATAACCCAAGGCTGTTGGTATGACTATTGCAAGGCTGCACTAGTGACTAACAACACTCTAGTCATCCATAAAATAATAAACCATGCCACTCATTCAATCAAATCAAGGAATAGGCATGCACGTGCTACGCGTCCTCGTGACTCAACATAATTGCTAAATATGTTTGGACTTACGTGATTAGTTTCGGTGGCACAATATGTTCGTTTCTCCCTATAATAGCTAGTCGGACATCCTTATTCGTCTTAACCTATTTAACTGTGGTTAGCGTACCTGCAGAAAACCACAATATATATGAACCTTCCATGCCAGCACTCATGAAAGTGTCCTTAAATATTACTGTTCACCATAGAAACAACATCTGTACAATTACCGCCGTACAGACAATGTTTACATACGTTATCGAAATAACGTATTCACGGGAGTACCGCAAAATGAGGGGGTATTGCTGTTCATACCCTGCGCCTAACCATATACTCCCAATATAGTCAACCGAAGTTGGTACATTGGCAGCATCTCAAGTAGGCCACTGCTTGAGAAACAGCGTTCGGTTCGCATCACCGACGGAAAGGCTAACTCCCTAGTTAGCTGAGGATCCTTATCTTCTTACCTCATCATCGAAAGCGTAGTTACAGAACGTAATGTTGATTGTGCATAAATTTAAGGTTTAACAGAAAAATAGTGCTGGAAGTCAGAGTTATATACATATACTATAGTCACCTCTAATTCCCTTAAATATCACCCTAGAGCTTTACGTACTAAGCACAATCCTTAACGACACCAACGTAGTTTTGCAAAATACTTTGCTAATCCAATTTTTATACTAAAAGATATTTTTAAAGCCAATCATACCTCCAGTGTACACTTGTTAGCTCTGATACCAGCTTTGGCAGAACCAACCTGAATTATACTAGCTCAAATACGCAAGTCCTCTCTCAAGGGCTCCAATCGTACTTCAAACAATGTAACCCCTTGGTCTGTCGGGTAACATCCCGATAAACCACCGAAAACAGGATCCTACAAGGTACCTCGCACGAATGCGAGTCCAGAGATACAATCGCCATGATATTTTACATCACAAGCACTTATATTACAAGATTTTCCAGAATAGCATAAGTTCTAAACTATTAGAAATTATTACAAACCCCTTTAAAGATTCAAGTTACGGTAGCGGAGTTTAAAGTACGACAACTGTACACGTCGCCAGTACGGACATCATGCTAAGCCGTGGCATGACATCACTCATTATGATCAGTGTTGGCCGGGGACGGGTCCCACTCCACGGACCAACCATCAGGCAAAGCATAAGGCCAAGGCATGGGATGAGTAGGGTCTTCAGAGATATTACCTGAAATAAAATCATATTGCAAGGCTGAGTACTCTAATACTCAGCAAGGCTTACCCGGAATTAGGTATACTTAGCCCATAACTAGACCATGAAGGCTTTGTAAAGGTTTAGGGTTTAGCTTTTGCTGAAAAAGCAACAAAGAGTAGGTCCTTAATTTCATAATTTAGCTTTCAAATTCTAGTTTCATTAACCATTCTAGGTAAGCACCTATAACTAATCAAGCAAGGTAGAGCCTCTTTAAAGCACATCTCAGTATTACTCCTCATAAGATTTCTCTTGTTACTCTATGTGGCAGGAGTATTAAGCAGTCTTAATCTTCGCGAGAAACGGACGATTCTGAATCGAATTCCAACCCTTGCAAGGTAAACCTAACTCACACGCTTGGAACACCAACAGGTCGTTCTGAAGCAACCGTTTGCCTTTCATTCCGGATCGTGGAACAAAGCCACCACAAGCGACTGCAGGACCATACGCACATCCAATGTGCAGGACATACGTCTGTAGCGCGACTACATGACCGTATTCCCGTCTGCTCTGCAGAACGTACTCCCACAGTCGGTGCGTGTAAACATAAAATAAAAGTCGAGTGGTGGGGGATGAGTCCACTCGTCGGGCCGATTGGTTACTAGGCTTACCGCTTACCATATTTCACGGTATGTGGCTAGTACTTTCAAACGCTTAACTGCCACTACCACAAACTGCGACCTTAACCAAATTCATCAACACAGACGGGGTATCCTTCTTTTCCATGATACTGCACACAACCCCGTCCGTCATCCTTATAGTGATTGTAGGATCGGAAACAACCAATTCCTATATCGCGCGAGTGACAGGAAATCACTCAACTTCTACTGGTCCTATTAGCATAGCATTAGTCGGATTCAGTTTCTAATATTTAGTACATTGGTTCGTAGGACTTCATTTCCGGGGTCTTCAGAGATCTCCACTTCGGGTTCCGGGAGAATCTGATAGTCTCCGTCGGCGAGAAGCGTCGACTGTGGCAGAACCAACCTGAATTATACCGACTCAAGTACGCGAGTCCTCACCGAAGGGCTACCTCGCACTTCAAACGGTATAAAACCATTGGTCTGTCGGGTAACGTCCCGATAAACCACCGAACTCAGGATCCAACAAGGTACCTCACACGAAGGTGAGTCCAGAGATACAATGCCAAAATATCTTACACCACAGGTAGTTACATTACAACAATGTACAAAACATCATTTACCACAGAGAAGAGATTATTACAAGACAGGTTTTAGTTTTTAGTCAAAGCAGCGGAATTTGAAAAGCGTAACCATTATACACATCGTCATTACAGATATTATGCTAGCCCTGGCATAATATCACTCGGCGGAATCGGTGTTGGCCGGGGACGGATCCCATTCCACGGACCAACCATCAGGCAAAGGGTAGGGCCACGGTGTAATGAATGCTGGCTCATCAGAAGGATTACCTGAATTAAATCAACAAAAGCAAGGCTGAGTATACTAATACTCAGCAAGACTTACCCGGAATTGGGTATACCTTAGCCCATAACTATACTCATGAAGGCTTTTAGCTTTAGGTAGAGTTTTCAGCTGAAAAGTAACAAAGAGTAGATCCTTATTTCCAACTTTTAGCTTTCAGGTTCTAGTTGATTAACCATTCTAGGTAAGCACCTATAACTAATCAAGCATGGTAAAATCTTTAATCAAGCACCATCTTTGATAATCATAAAGTTGCTCTTGTTACTCTATGTGGTAAAGGGAATAAGCAGTCTCATACATCGTGAGAGGCGGACGATTCTGAATCGAGGTTCAACCTTGCAAGGTAAACCTAACACACACGCTTGGAACACCACAGGGTAATTCCGAAGCAACCGTTTGCCTTTCATTCCGACTCGTGGATCAGTGCCACCACAAGCGACTGCAGGTCATACGCACATCCAAAGTGCAGGACGTACGTCTGTAGCGCGACTACAAAACCCGTACTCCTGGTTGCCCAGCAACACGTATGCCTACACGTCGAACAAAGTAACCAAAAGAAGCAAATACATGTGGTGGGTGGTATGTCCACTCCTCGGGCCGATCGGTTACTAGGCTTACCGCTTACCATATTTCACGGCATGTGGCTAGTACTTTCAAACGCTTAACCACCGCTACCACACACTGCGACCTTATCAATTTCATCAAAACAGACGGGGTATCATCTTGACCATGATACCTCATAAAACTCCCGTCCGTCATCCTTATAGTGATAACAGGAATGTAAACATTACAACTCCTATATATCGCGCGAGTAACAGGAAATCACTCGACTTCTACCGGTCCTATAAGCAGAGCAGCTATTCGGACTCAAGTTCTAGTGTTCAATACATAGGTTCCTGGAATTATGCAACTAAGGTTTACAAACAACTCCTAAGAACTTAATGCATAAAGATATACATAAATAGTATAGGTTGCAGTGTAATAAAGTAGGGGTTATGTCCGGGGCTTGCCTTCGCTAGCAGGGTTGGGGTTAGTCAAACTAGTTTCTTCCGAACCTTGGTTCGGGGCTTCAGAGAAATCCGCGACGAGAGTCCCGGGGTCTTCAGAATAACCTCCTTCTTGTTCCGGGATCAGCTGATAATCCCCGTCAGCGAGCGTGGTCGAGTCTATATGAGATGCAGAGTTATAAATCATGGAATACATGTATTTTATATTTAATTCACAATAAAGTTGCAATCCAACTTAAAGAAAATTACATTACGACGATAATCTAACTACCCCGTACTGGGCAGTCATTTATCGAGTACTAATTAAACTAACTAGTCTCGTTAGGCAACCGGGGTGCGTTACCCTAAACATCCAATTTAACTAGATTGGGTAGTGTATCTAATTACCTTAAGCAACACTACACACACTTAGCAATTCCTATTTATTTTATTAGCTAAACATTGTAATTAACCTTTGGTTATTACTTAATTATGGCTAATTTGAATTAATTAACCAAATCTTAAATTAAGATAAATAATTAATATTTATGAAAATTATTATGGGTGGGTTTTATTGTAATTTTACTCTAAAGGTTCTAAGCCACAAAACTAAATAAGATTAACATTGAAATTTCAAGATATAATAGTAATTGGAGTTTTATACTAAAACTAGGGTTTTTATACAACAATTAGGGTTCACAATTTAAGAACATCATAAACTACTTAAGTCTAGTATTCTAGAAAAGTTCCATAAATTTTCATGCATTCTAATTATTATTTATGATTTATCTTGAAATCTAAGTTTGAATTTATAACTCAGATTAAATTAGGTTTTTGTTTCTCAAATTTTTATGTTATATTACACTCATAAAGACTAGACTATAGTAAAAATTTCATCCCTACATATGCATAGATACTTCTGAAATTAAATTGCCAAGCTTTTGTTAACTTATAACAAAAGTAATCAAATACTCTAGCTAGAGAGCTGATCTAGGCCTCAAGAATTTACACAGAGCTATTTACATTACCTACAACACATGCTCCAAAAACTAACAGCAACAAAGCTATGGATCACAAGATTTAATTAATGCATGTTTTTACTAGCATTTAAAATACAGAACAAACTATGTACTTTCATGGTATGGTGATAAAATAAAAGTTGCAGAGCTTATCATAAGGTTTCTAACCCAACCAATTTCGTATTTTTCTGATTTTTCTACTGTTTTCTATGCATTTTCAAAGTTCACAGCAAAGATCTCAAATGAGATTTACAAAACAGCCCCTAGCTTTAGCACAAAACCCCCTGAAACTTCACTGTCTTCTCCAATGGAGTCCCTGGCCGTAGTCAAAGAGGGGCGGCGGCATTTGACTGGCCAAATCCGTGATGCTCGGGTCGCAATAGTGGGGGAGAAGAGGGGGATTAGCGAGAGGAGATCGGGGGCTACCTCGGGAGGGGCTCGATTAGGCTTCTAGGGTCGTGTAGAGGTCTGCCCGCGGAGAGCAGATGGCCGGCGGCGGGGAAAAGCTTGACGGCGGCGCTCCGGGCGAGTTGGGCTACACGGTTCTGGTCCAATAGCTTCAGTGGACTAAGAGACAGCTTCCAGTAGTGGTGGTTCGGGCGGAGGAGGGTTGCAGGAGCGGGCCCGCGGTGGCGCCGAGCTTGCCGGGATTGGGGAAGAACGGCGACGGCGTTCCGGTGTCTAGGAGCAAGGAAACGACTAGCTAAGGGGAGGAATGGGTTGAGGAGATTCTTGCGGTACTAATGCGCCCACAAGATAGAGCTCCGGGGGTCTCTATTGCTCCCTCCACGCGGCGGGGCGGCGAGCAGGGAAATGCCGGCGCTCAGGTGGTGCTGGCAGTACCAGCACGCCGTGGCACACGGTAGAAGTGCCAGCGCCGGGGATTAGGAGCGGTGGTAGAGCTGTGAAGCGACGCGTGGAAGAAAATTTAGCAGGAGGTGGTGCTCGGGCTGTTGTGCCGGCGATGAGCGGCGGAAGCAGAGACAGAACAGAGAGGAACAGAGAGGAAGCATGCGTGACAGAGGAGGAAGAAGGCAGTCAGGGTCAGAAGGACTGATTTGCAAATCTAGAAACTTCCAGGGACTCCTCTGTAAAGGAAAAATTCCTGTTGATACAAAAGCCTAGTGAGAAAAGTGTCTAAAGCAAAGTTGTAGAGAATTTCAAATCCTACAAGAATGCTTTAAGGTTCAAGTTCAAAATCTCAAAGAATATAGTTTTATTTTAAACTTTACAACACAATTCAAATTATAGACTTTGTCATGTAATTCAAACAAATTGCTTTAATGCTTAGGGTCTTTTTGCAAGTTTTCCTGCAGTCATCATTACTAGTTCTTTTTACACTTTAGTCCTTAGGTAAAACTAAGTTTTACTTTTATCTTTTTACCATTTCACATGTAAATCCTTATATGTTTGTATTAATTACACAAAGGTCCTTAATTTCATATAAAGTCTATTTCCCTTAGTGTTTAATTAACCTTTGCTCTTTTCTTTTCTATAGCCAACTGAAATTTGACACTTATGCACATTTTCACACACTTGCACATAAGAATTTATAAAATTCATAATTTATAAATATACCCTTATTGCTTTGTACAAGTTGTATACACTATATCCTGCTTACATATATTATACCCAAACTTAACATCTAATTGTCTAACTACCTGGATATCACATCGACTCTACATGCGATGTAAATAATACAGTTTATACAATGCATGGACTTTTATTCTATTTCACAATAAAGTTGCAATCCAATGAATTTAACATTACATACTAGGAAACAACACAATTGTCCTTTACTGGGCAGTCATTTATTGGGTATTAATTAAACCACTTAGTTACATTAATTAACATGATTGTTTACCCTATACATTTAAACTACTGCATAAGGTAGCATATTTAATTATCTTAAATAATTAAATTAATTACATTTAACACCTTTATTTATTTGACTAGCTAATTATCTTTAATAATCCTAGGTTATTATTTAATATGGATCTACTTATCAAGTTCTATTTATTTTAGATGTTCTACACCTGATCATGGGTTGAGAATTTGTAGACATGCTACACTACTCAAGAGTAACACCTCAAAATATTCTCATAATTTTTCATGAATAAAAACTAGCATAAATAAATTATCTTTGAAAACAAGCAAAAATCCATAACTTGGTGTATAGCCTATTATTAATCCTAATACTTTTACTATGGATTACACATGCAAAAAGGAAGTTATGGTATAAATTTCAAATACAAATACTAACAGAAACATCCTTAATTAAAATCTAAGCATTTCATAAACATATAACAAAGGTACTCGAATTTCTAAGTAATTGAGTAGTAAAGAACTCAAAATGTTTACAGAGAGGTACACATGGAACATACAATCTAGGTTCCAAAATTCAGCCACAACACATGCATATAACATGAGATACAAATAAAACACTCATTTCCTAGTATTTAATTTACATCAGAAACTACACACATACAACTCAAACATACTATATAAAAGTAGTCGAATATAACTTAAGGATTCAAACAAAACTAGTTTGGAATTTTTCTGAATTTTCTACAATTTTCTACATATTTTTGAAGTTCACAGCTTTTGAATGGGGGGGGGCTCTGGAATCTTGCAGCTAGACCCTTAGAACTTTTGAAATCATCACAAATAAGCCCTTGGCTCATCGGGGAAGAAGGGGCAGAGCCGTTGCCGGCCAAATTCCAGCGAGGGTCAGCATTGGGGGTGGAGAAGGGCTGGCCTACGGGCACCAGGAGCTCACGGCGCATCCATGGGTGGGCTTGGGAGGAAGAGGGGATGACCGGAGGTGAGGTTCCCATGGCGACCGAGGCGGCGGCGGAGAGGAGCTCATCAGCGAGGGGCTTTCCGGTGAGGAGGGTGGCAAAGCTCGGGCCTAATTGCTGCAGCAGGACGAGGGGAAGCTGTTGGGGTGGTCGGATTGGGCGGAGAAAGGGCGGAGGTAGAGGCTCGACGGCGACAGGAGCTTACCGGCGAGGAGGGGATCGACGGCGAGGTAGTTCCGGTGGAGGTCCGGCCATGGGGGGTGGCTTGGGAGCGTCAGTGAGGTGAGGAGGAGCTTCCCAGGGGGTTGTGGTGGTGCGGGGAGAACTGGGGTGGGCTGCCCACGGCGAACAGGAGGGCGCCGGAGTTTAGGGAGGGGGCGGCGGTGGCGTTCGGTGCTCGGTGTGTGCGCGGCAAAGGGAAACGAGAGGAACGAGAAGGGCTGGAACCAAAGGAGCTCACGGTATCTAAGGCTGGGTGAGGGAAGGGAGGAGACATCGGCATTTGCCACGGTGGTGGCGAGCTGTCACTCGGCGGGAGCTCGGGCAGGAGAGGAGAGGGGCGTGGCAAGCGCGCGGGAGACCAGAAGAGGGGAGCTAGAGCGGCGCTTGGGCTGGGGAACGACGCGTGGAGATGAAGAACAGCAGGAGGTGGCGAGGGGCGGCCGAAAAAGGCAGGCGGCAGCGCAGCAGTAGAGGAGCAGAGGAGGTGCCAAAGGAGGAAGAAGAGGGGAGGGGGTCCGAAGGACCTCGTTGGACTTTGCAAAAACCTCATGGACTCCTCTATAAACTGGATTTTCCCACTGATCCAAAGCTCTAATGAGGAAATGACCAAAATAGAAGTTGTAGAGTTTTTTAAATCCTACAACTTTGCTTTAGGGTTCAAGTTCAAAAACCTAAAGCACAATGCTTTATTTTACCATTTTGCACTCAAATTAAACTTAAATAAGTTTTGTCCTTATCAAGGTAAATTTCTTATAACTTTGGGCCTAATTGCAAGTATTTATGACATTTCATGATAACTTTCACCTTTTTACATTTTGAACCTTGGTAAATTTGGATGTTACTTTTATACTTCAACTAATTTACATAAAAGGACTTATACTTTCATAAATTTACACAAATACTCTTATTTTCGTAACTTTGCTCAATTTTCACACAATTTAATCCACACCAAACATTCTTCCTATTGGCTTGCTCTATTTAACACCTAGGGTGCCACAGATCGTGACTCGGTCTATGCAATTCGGCCACTAATCTTCAGGAGGCCAACAACTCTAAGTCCCTCTCCACATTGGAGAAGGACTTGGACACTTTACTCCAACTCGGAAAGCCTGAAGCCACTGCACGTCGGGGGGCTGCGGGTTGTTTTGGTAACAACAATCTGATGATCACCTCCACTCCAGAGGGGCATTTCGTGCATTGGAAGGGCATGAAACTCTCTGATCTACTTGAGGCCGAAGACTGACTGGTGGCACACCTTGAGTCCTTGCCTTTTCAGAAGGCAGGCCATTAGCCACCGTGGCAGAGGAGTCGACTGAGCTAGTCGAAGCCAGCTTTGATGAGCTCATTTCACGCCAGGTGCTGATGGTGGAAGAGGGCGAGGATGATGGCGACTTGCCCATCGTCGAATTTTATGCAATATCTGAAGATGAGGCCACAGCCAACGCCGGTGATGAAAATGATGCCGATCATGAGGCATGGAGGGCCAGGAACAGAGCTCGCACAGCCTGGTGTCGGTGTTTTACCGGCTGCCCACTGAAGGGTATACCCGCGATGGTAAGTTTAGGTTGGGAGACGCCAAGATCAGGAACTCGAAGATGCAAGGAACATATAGTTTAGAAAGGTTCGGGCTGCGATGTGCGTAATACCCTACGTCCTGTATGGTGGTTTGTATTGCCTTAGGTGTTGATTTTTTTTTGAGGGGGTCCCAGCCCAACCCTTATATATCCGGGAGGACAGGGTTACATGAATTCTAGTCCAATACTAGCCAAGGAATCGTACTCGAGTACAACTCGAGTAGTTTCCTTCTGTACCGACTAGTCCTACTTCGCATACGAGTAGAGTACAACACAGATAAGGTAAAGGACAAGTCCTATCCTCTAATCTTGTATGAACTACGTTATGTACATAGTCTCGTAGTCCCGGGTCTGACAAGCCCCCGAGCTCTTCATAGCTGAGTACTACAGGCTCCTCGAGTACTTTCAAAGTAGTCTTCGGCTTCTTTTGAAGCTCCGTCTTGAAGTTCTTCTCCGAGTACTTTCTTGGCTGCATCGAAGCTATGAGGTGCTCATGTCCCGAAATTACTTCCTTGGAATGGTGTGTGATTGAAAAATCGCACTCCATATGGAGTAGCCCCCGAGCCTTATGTTGAATCGGAGAATCAGGCTGAGGATCACATTAGTCTTGAATCTTCCTTACTTACTTTTCAAATAAATTTGAAAAATAAGTAGTCGATGCCACGAATCCCGCAGCCCCTGAGCCTTGAATCCAAATCTCTCAGGTTTGGAAATAAGGATCCAAAGGTCATGGCATGCCGTGAAAAAATATTCCCGTGATAAATAATTGGTGTGATGGTGCAGATGATGGAAGTTAGATCTGGAATTCGAAAAACCCCTTTTTTGGGACAATTAACCCTGAAAAAAATGATTAATCGAATATTTTATCTAAAAAATCCACCAAACGACCCCTCAGCTTTGGAATATTCCCTGAGACGGCTCTTCAACTTTGAAACAGTAAACCTGTAATCAACCGCTGGTTATTTAACCTATGACATTCAAGTATTTAGGGTTAAAACATACTAGATTCTAGTATAAAGTGTGTATGTTTGATCTTTTGTATGTGTGCTAAAACTTTAATGCAAAAGTAAAAGGATCTTTTAGTAATTTTGGAAAATTTAGGTCCTTTGGTGCAAAATGGGTGAGAATGGGAGGTAAAATCAAAACATATAAGGTTGTTTTGCAAAAAAGTCAAGAACTTACTTTTAAACTGCAAATAGAGGTGAAACTGCCCAAAGGATGCAAGTGTAGTGTAGATTTTAAATAGGATTTCTTTAAAGTTTAAAACTTTGCCAAGTTTTAAAGTTAATTCAAATCCTTAGCTCTTTTGCAACTAAACCTTAAAGCAAAGTTATAGATCTTGTTGAACTCTACACTTTTGCTTTTGGGCACATTTCCATTTGAGCTATGGTTTGAAAGTTAACTAGGCTTTACAGTGGAGTCCCTGCAATTTTGGGAAATTGCAGCTAGGTCCCCCGTCGTCTACCTCCAGTCCCCCTCTCTCTGTTTCTGCTCGCGCCCGTGACCCGCCGCCCTCGCCGGCCATGTGCCGAGCACCAGCTGCCCCCGCGCCGCTTCCCTCTACGCCACGTGCCACCCCGCAGCACCCGCGCTGCCGCTCCCCACCCCGCGCTGGCCCTCTCCTCGTTGCTCCACGTCGCGCCACCGCCGCCCGAGCCTCCACACGTGCCGCCGGCTTGCCAGCAGCAACTCTCGCCCGCCATGCCTCTTTCTCGACTTGAAGTACATCCTAGAGCTCCCCACGAACTCACTCTTGCACTCACACACGTGCATTTCCACTGCCTTTCGCTTTCCCGAGCTCCACACCTCGTTAGAGCCTCGCCGCTGCCTCAGCTCACCGTCGACAGCCGCCGCTACCGCTTCCCACCCCCGATCCAGTGCTCCAGCAGCACCGCCGTGACCCACTGAAGCTCACAAGCCCGCCCAATTTCGTTCTCCCGCGCTAGATCGCCTGAACCACTACGCCGGTGAGCTCGAGCTTCCGCCGCCACTCGGCCTCGCCGTCGTCCCAACGATCTACTACCTGTTAGCCCCGGCCAAGCACACCACCAGCACCACATCATCACGTAGAAGCTTCCCAACTAATTCCCCGCTGCCCTGCAGCACTCTGGCCGTTGGAACGCCGACGCCACCCCTCCGAGCTCCGCCGCCCGTCTCTATTCGCCGTCGACCCGCCGCTTCGGCCCTTCTCTTCCCCAACACCGACCACCCCCGTGACCGCCGTGAGTTCCTGAACCTTTCCCCTCACTTTCCCCTGGCCGGAATTTGATCGCCACCGATCGGCTTCCCTGCGTAGCCCGGCCAAGGACCCAATTGCAAGGATTTGAATCTTTCCAGGGGCCTTTCTGTAGAAAATCAGTACCCCCTCTCTAATTCAAATCAGCCAACTTGTAAAATCCATAGGAATTTGTAGAAAAATTCAAAAATTACCAAACCAGTTTTGTTGTGTTCCAGAAATTTAGCTCTACAACTTTTGTTACTAAAGTGCAGTATGAAAAAAAAATTTTAGAGTTATTTTAAAGATTAGCAAAAGGGTATCTTGAGTATAAATTATGCATATTAGCTCTATTGCTTGTGAGTTTTGGTGAGTAGCTAGTTTAGGGTATGAGTGAGCTTTTGTAAAAATTTCATCTACAGTAATGAACCCTAGCTTGAATTAATTTAAACTTATGCAAATCAAGCTTGAAATGGTTTAAATTTATTCAAGCATGTTACTAAGGTTTTCATACTTAGATCTTTTTACCATGTGAGGTTCTGCAATAAATTAGTTCATAGTAAATCTTTCAAAAATTTATAACACTATTTTGCTTAAGAATTGAATTTAAACTTGACATTTGAATTAAATTCAAATGCTTTAGTGTTTTTTTAGAAAATTATGAAAAATTCATAGTAAGCTCATCCATTAGGAATAAGCTTACTCACAAAAATACAAGACCATAGCCTTTATAGATTTCAAAATAAAAATTAAACTTGTTAACTTAATTCAATTAAATCAATTAATTTGATAATTGAATCAAAGTACACATGGTGGATTTGAATTCAAACTTCCTGCCTTATGAAAATATGTTTATCAACTGGTTGGATTGCAACTTTATCATAAAGTAAAATTCTTAACTCAAGAACCATCTAATTTAAATCATTGCATATCATATAGAGTCAATGACACTCGACGACGGAGACTACGAGCTAGTCTCGGAACACGAGCAAGGGTTTTTTGAAGATCCTGCGAACATCACCGAGGTTATAACTGAAGCCTCGAACCAAAGTTCGGAAGTCTTTGACATCACTGACCCTAGCCCCGCTCAAGAAGGCAAGCTGTGACTGTTCAAGTACTTGTAAGCTAGGTTAGTGTGAAGTATGTGCTTATTAGTATAAAGCTCGTGTGTGTTCATGTGAAGCTTTTAAAATTTAAATGTAAGTAAATGGGGTATTTCTATAATTACAGAAAAACTAGGGTTGCTTTTGTAAAATGTATTTGGATGGAGGTAACTTCAAAATAGGTGAAGGGTGGTTTTACAAACACATTTTTCTTACTTTACCCCCTGTAAAAAAAGTGTATTTACCCAAAAGTTTCATTTGAAATGTATGTGTTGATTTGTGTGAAATTGAGTGAAGTTTGTGAAAATAAGGACCTAGGTATAATTATTCAAAAGTATGAGCTCTTTGATGCACACAGTTGAATTAAAAAAGTAAGTTTCAAAGTTACTAAGGGCTAAAGTGTAAAAAGGTGCAAGTCATCATGACATATCATAAATGCTTGCAATTAGGTCAAGTCATCATGACATGTCATAGATGCTTGCCATTGGGTCAAGTCATCATGACATGTCATAAATGGTTGCACTTAGGTCCTAAATGTTATGAAATTTACACCCTTTAGGACAAAAAGATTATAATTTTGATTTTAGTCCAAGGTTTTAAATTAACACTTCATTCTTTGAGTTTTTGAATTTAAACTCTAAAACAAAGTTGTAGGATTTGAAAAGTTACACAACTTTTATTTTAAACACTTTTTCATTTGAACTCTAGAACAATGGTTAAATTCTTCTTTATACCTAGGTCCCTGTATTTTCTGAATTTGTGCACAGGTCCTTGGGAAAATTCCCTTTCTTCTTCCTCTCTGTTTTCGCTCTGCTCTGCCGCCGCCGCTGTCACCTGTGCCGTGCCCCTGCCCTCCTCCTCCTCCTACTTAAGCCCGTAAACAAGTGCCAGCATACCCTCCTTTGCTCTCTTGCTCTCGCCCTCCTCTTCCTTTCCTTCCTTCTTCTGCTTCTTCGAACAGAACCACCCGCCGCCATGGCCGCCCGTGGGGACTTCCCCTCCGGCCATCTTCCTCCCAAGCTGACCCCCAAAATCGCTTGCCCCCAGCCCCTTGAAGCTCCTCAACCCGTCCCCCATCAACCCCGCTCGCCGGAGCGTCGCTGCTATGGCTGCACGGGTACTGTCACCGCCGCTGGCCCTTCTCCGGCCACCCCGGCTTCAACCGAGCCCATCCAAAGGTAGCTCTCGTGTCCCTCATGCTCCCCCGCCTCTCCCTCGCCGCCGGGAAGCACCCCATCGCCGGAATCGAGCTCCCTGAGCTTTCTCTGTTCCAAAAATCACGATCAGGGACTCCACACAACAATAGGAAGAATTCCAGGGGCCTATCTACACAACCCATGACTCAGATAAATAGTGTCACGGTGGACCTTCTTGAAATTTGTGGCTGAAACTTTGAAAAATCATAGTAAATCATAGAAAAATGGTAAAAATGTGAAACCAGTTGGGTTTGAATCCTTGGGTTAAATACTGCAACTTTTGTTTTATGATCATGAGATGAATCTGTGTATTTTGTGCTGTGATTTATTAGTAGAAAATGGATGCTTTAATTAGATCTTTTGATTCACAACTGTGCTATAGCTGAACTTTGAAACATAAGTTGTGCATGTCTTGAATAGCTCTGTGTAAAATTTTCAGGGCCAGATCTATTGTTTAGCTATGATGTTTGAATATTTTTTATGTATGTTGATGAAAACCTCATAAATTAATTCCAGATGCATCTGTTCATGTTTGTAATTTAAAATTTAACCTTAGCATACTTTCAACATGTTTAGTTCATGATAAAATTTTGAGAGTCAGAAACCTAGTGTAACTGAAGGTATGAATATAGGCTTAGATTTAAAGGAAATTCATGAACAATAGTTCTGGTTCATGAATAATTATGATGATATGCTGGAATGTTACTCTTGTACAGTAGAACATGTCCATAAATTTTGAACCCCAGATCTAGTATAGAACTATAATTATAAATGTATCTTAATCATTTACTGTGTGTTCTTGTTTGGCATAGTTCCTGTTTAAATAAAATCCTGATAAATTTACAGTAAATGTAATTAGACTAAAGCAATGTTTAATAATTTTTATAGCCTTAGTTTTAAAGTGCATTGCTCTATAAAATTCATTTAAGTTTTACATGTTGTTTATTTAAATCATTTATTTTGATTAATCTATTGCATAAAGATGTTAAGAGTAATTAGTTTGTTTGCTTAAGATAACCAAGTATACTACCTAATGTATTTAGTCTAGATGTTTAGGGTAATCAACCCTGTTACCTAATGTAACTAAACAATTTAGATAATACCCGATAAATGAATGCCCAGTAAAAGAGTGAATAACATGTTTGATAAATAGAATATCTTTCGTGTTGCATTGTTAATAAGTTTGGTAGTGTTAGCTCATATTTTTGTGATAGAGATCTGTGATGTTTAGTTAATCCTTTCACACAAGTGCTCATGTCCCTGCAATCAGAACATTGTCCTTGTCTTGATTGCAGTCTCCTTAAGGTCCTTTTCGTATAAGGATCCTTGTTAGTTCGTGTGTATCTGCTGCTTAGCTAATACATCTCTGTAGCTATGCTTCAGCATCAGCTATTAGCTCAGCCGCTAAGTATCCGTTTCAATTGAATCTATGATGTTTCATTGTAACGGCTGTCAGCCGATGCAATTCATTTGATATGCTTCTACCATCGGCTGGTTAGCCGATACGGTTGTTATGTTTCTAATATCGGCTATTGCCGATACAATTCTTAAGATAACCAAGTATACTACCTAATGTATTTAGTCTAGATGTTTAGGGTAATCAACCCTGTTACCTAATGTAACTAAACAGTTTAGATAATACCCGATAAATGAATGCCCAGTAAAAGAGTGAATAACATGTTTGATAAATAGAATATCTTTCGTGTTGCATTGTTAATAAGTTTGGTAGTGTTAGCTCATATTTTTGTGATAGAGATCTGTGATGTTTAGTTAATCCTTTCACACGAGTGCTCATGTCCCTGCAATCAGAACATTGTCCTTGTCTTGATTGCAGTCTCCTTAAGGTCCTTTTCGTATAAGGATCCTTGTTAGTTCGTGTGTATCTGCTGCTTAGCTAATACATCTCTGTAGCTATGCTTCAGCATCAGTTATTAGCTCAGCCGCTAAGTATCCGTTTCAATTGAATCTATGATGTTTCATTGTAATGGCTGTCAGCCGATGCAATTCATTTGATATGCTTCTACCATCGGCTGGTTAGCCGATACGGTTGTTATGTTTCTAATATCGGCTACTGCCGATACAATTCTTTTGTTCTATCCTACATCGGCTACACATAGTCGATATATCGGAGATGTACACACGATCTTAGGGTTCTTGCTATCAGCTGATCCAAACCAATTCTGGTCATTTTCTATAACGGCCAGATATAACCAATCCATTTTAGTTACCCTTCTCTGTCAGCACACTTATACCAGCCGATTTATCGACTGAGATATTGGCCACACACCCCTTTAGCTATATACCTATAGGACACACACCTATCGCCCATATGCCTTTTGGCTATGCATCCGTAGGACACCCATCAGCTGTATGCCCATCAACCTCACGCCCTCTTTAGCTACCCGTCTATCAACACCAGCCCATCGGCCACATTCTCTTTAGTCTAGTTCCATGTTTGTAGTCTCATCGGCTTAAGTACGATGTTAATGTCCTGTTCCACCTGGTTCTTGTAACGGATCCAGTTTAGATGGCCCCATCGGCTAGATGTCAATCGATTGTTTTACCGACGTAATCAAGCCGATACAACCACACCTAGTTACCTAGAATAACACTTAAGCACATCTTCGTTAGGCACAGTTATTACAGAGTAGGACAATCAGCTACACGGCTGATATGACCCAGTAAATATAGGAAAACATTAAGGGTGAAAACCAGCTACACAGCTGACCCACCAATCGGCTGAATACGCCAAGACACAGATCATACGGATGCATAGTTTGACTAGTCTACCAATACACCATCGGCTAGTTACTCGCACTAATCGACTAGCATGCTGATTCACAGATCGACTAGAACACGTACGCAAATCGGCTCAGCCGATGTTCACACAATCAACTAGTTTTGTTAAAGCATAGATCGGCTATGCCGATACGCATGCGATTGGCTAAGTACGCCGATACTCACACAGATCAGTTAAGACACAGCTGCTTTAGGAAACACCCCTTTTGCTAAAGTAATCGATGCTTTCATCGATCAATTAGGAAATCGATGCACCTATCAATCGGCTACACAGGCCAAAGTACGCAACCCTAGATCAGTAAGATAGCACAGTAGACACGCCTCTGTTAGGCACGACCAAAGCACATCAATCGGCTAAACCTGATGCACCCTCATCGACTAAGGCAAGCCGATACACCAACCATCATTTAGGCAAAAACGTGCTGATAACTAGATCTAATCAGTAAGATCCTTTCTTGTTCTAGCCTTGAAACACTGTACCTTTAATATTCCTACCTCTATCAGCCATTTTAACCTTAGGTGAAACCAAATCGGTTAATCTCTTCTGCTCATATACAGAAGCTACTCATGCTGATTTCTCTTCTAAACAGAAATCAGCAGATTTCGTAATGCTGTGTTGATAGTTCTCTCCTTTGCCAATTCTATCGGCTGAACCCTGTTGTTTTCAATCGGCTCTGTGGTAACCTTCAACAAATAGCTGATTTTAATCAGTTGTCCAACTAAAGCTCTACCCAAGTTAGTTTCTGATCTTTTTGATTGTTATGTGAGTAGTATGTTAAATGAGTGTTGGATTGCAACTTTATCGTGAAGTGAAATAGCTTCATGTGCACACATTGAATGTGATGTTTGCATTGCATGTAGATACGACTACTTTCACAGACGATACCTATGAAATCTCCCAGGAGTCTGCAGAGGATGTTTCTGAAGACCATGTGAACGTTGTTGCAAGATTCTCTGAAGGCCCGAACCCAGGTTCGGAAGATCTTAACTTTACTGACTCCAGCCCCACCAGCAAAGGCAAGCCCCGGTGCATAACCCAGTATTTAATTTACTACACTTTTATACCTATATATATATATTGTATGGTGCATTAAGTCTAGGAGTGAAAATGGAACCCTAGATGCATAAATCCTAGGAATCCAATGTATTGTACCTGAGTCCTTATCGCATAGATGCTTTGCTAATAGGACCGGTAGAAGCCGAGTGATTTTCTATCACTCGCGCGATATAGGAGCTGCATGTTTACTATTTTTCAATCACTATAAGGATGATGGACAGGGTCATGTGTAGTATCATGACCTGGAGATTTACCCTGTCTATTTTATAAAAGTTGATAAGGTTGCAGTGTGTGGTAGTGGTGGCTAAGCGTTTGAAAGTACTAGCCACATGCCGCTAAATATGGTAAAGCGGTAAGCCTAGTAACCAATCGGCCCGAGGAGTGGACATACCTCCCACCACTCGTAATTTGGTTTTTCTCACGCATCGACGTGCGGGAGTACGTTCCGCACAGCGGATAGGAGTACGGTCATGTAGTCGCGCTATAGACGTATGTCCTGCACAATTGGTGTGCGTACGGTCCTACAATCGCTTGTGGTGGCCCTGTTCCACGAGTCGGAATGAAAGGCAAACGGTTGCTTCGGAGCTATCGTTGGATGTTCCAAGCGTGTGAGTTAGGTTTGCCTTGCAAGGTTATGAAATTCGATTCAGAATCGTCCGTTTCTCGCGGAGATTGAGACTGCTTATTCCTTCTGCCACATAGAGTAAGAACAGTAACCATTATGGAATAACTTGGATGGATGTTAATCTCTACATTGTTTGTTTAGTAAAGGTGCTAACCTAGAATAATTAATGAAACTAGAACCTGACAGCTAAAATATGGAAATAGTTCATATTCTTTGTTGCTTTTCAGCTGAAATTAAACCCAGAACCATTTCAAGCCCTCATGAGTCTAGTTACATGGCTAAGTATATCATAAAACGGGTAAGCCTTGCTGAGTATTAGTATACTCAGCCTTGCTAGTTATATGTTTTTCAGGTAATGTCTTTGAAGACCCTATTTTTTCCCTGTCTTGACCCTGTGCTCTTCTAGATGGTTGGTCCGTGGAATGGGATCCGTCCCCAGCCAACACTGATGATACCGAGTGATGTCGTGCTCGGGCTTAGCATGACATCCGTCTTGACAACGTGCTGTAAATCGTCGTGTTTGTTTTCCACTGCCAAGATCCTTAACTTTAACGGTTTGTAATAATTTTACTAAATTTGGAACTTAGTACTACTTTTGGAAACTCTCGTAATGTAATTTCCTGTAATGTAAAATATGATGGTGACTGTATCTCTGGACTCACCTTCGTGTGAGGTAACTTTATTCGATCTCGGAAGTTAGGTGGTTTCATCGGGACTCTACCCGACAGGCCAAGGGGTTACACCGTTTGAAGTACGTTGGAGCCCTTGAGAGAGGACTTGCGTATTTGAGCCGGTGTAATTCAGGTTGGTTCTGGCACACAAGCCCCGATGCATAACCCAATATTTCCAATTATTACACTTATACAGTTTATTACTTATATCTATGCATTACGTCTAGGAATTGAAATGGAACCCTAGATGCATGAGTCCTAGAAACCTTTGTATTGAGCCTGAGTCCATATCGAATAGATGCTCTGCTAATAGGACCGGCAGAAGTCGAGTGATTTCCTGTCACTCGCGCGATATAGGAGTTGCATATTTACGATTCTGCAATCACTACAAGGATGACGGACGGAGTCATGTGCAATATCATGATTTGGAAAGGTTACCCTGTCTGTGTTAATAAAAGTTGATAAGGTCGCAGTGTTTGGTAGCTGTGGTTAAGCGTTTGAAAGTACTAGCCATATGTCGTGAAATATGGAAAGCGGTAAGCCTAGTAACCAATCGGCCCGAGGAGTGGACATACCTCCCACCACTCGTAATTTGGTTTTTCACACGCACCAACGTGCGGGAGTACGTTCCGCGCAGCGGACAGGAGTACGGTCATGTAGTCTCGCTACAGACGTATGTCCTGCACATTGGTTGTGCGTATGGTCCTACAGTCGCTTGTGGTGGCCCTGATCCACGAGTCGGAATGAAAGGCAAACGGTTGCTTTGGAACAATCGTTGGATGTTCCAAGCGTGTGAGTTAGGTTTACCCTTGCAAGGTTTGGAAATTCGATTCGGAATCGTCCGCTTTCTCGCGGAGATTGAGACTGCTTATTCCTTCTACCACATAGAGTAAGAACAGCAACGAATGTTGAAATAATCTTGATGGATGCTAATCTCTACCTTGCTTGTCTAGTATAGGTGCTTACCGAGAATGGTTAATGCAACTAGAAGCTGAAAGCTAAAATATGAAAGTTAGATCATACTCTTTGTTGCTTTTCAGCTAAAATTAAACCCAGAACCATTACAAGCCATCATAAGTCTAGTTACATGGCTAAGTATACCATGACACGGGTAAGTCTTGCTGAGTATTAGCATACTCAGTCTTGCTAGTCAATTTTTCAGGTATGACCGGTGTAAACCAAGCGGATAGTCCAGCCTGGCCATTTTCTGTTCCGTTTGGCTGGTCCGTGGAGTGGGATCCGTCCCCGGCTGGCAACGACCCTCGGAATGATGCCATCTTTCGGGCTGAGCGTGGTGTCAACTTTCGCAATGTGTGTAGTCGCGAGCTAATTTTTCTTTCGCTGTTACTCTGGCACAAGCTTGTTTAGCTTGTTGTTTTAAACAATGTCTGTTCAAGTTACTTTACATTTTGAAACCAGTTTGTAATAATGTTTAATTATTCTATGGACTAAAAGTTTGTGAGCTGTGGTGTGATTGTAAACTCGCCTTCGTGCGAGGTAAACCTACTTCGATCCTGTTGAACCGTGGTTGTATCGGGCGGTGACTCGACAGACCAATGGTTTGTTCCGTTTGAAGTGCGTTGAGTTATGATCACCTGTATAGCGATGACTAGCGCGCTTGAGCCGGAATAATTCAGGTGGTTCTGCCACATAACCTCGAGGTAACGCCAGGTAAAATCCGTGTTTCCAATCTTCAATCCGCCAAGAAATTTCCAAATCCCCAATCAGAGCCGCGCTCCACCTTCACCCCCTTGGAGAACCCCCAAACTATCCAAATCTCTCCGCCCCTTTCTCCGCAGCCCCCGAGCAACTCGTGGCAAGCAGATCTAGAGTCGTAGCCACCATTTGGAGAGTGGACATACAGTAAGTGCTCTAACAATGAACTCATGAATCTTGTTTCCGAAGGTTTGCTTCAGGAGAAAAGTCTTATCAACTGGCGCCCCTCTTTTCGCGAACCTCTTCCTATGAAAAATGTGGACGAAATTATCTCATTTTACCATTTTGCTGAACGGGGTTTGGCCCTCCCCTCTTGCTCTTTCTTCTGGGGCCTTCTTTACTTCTACAGGCTTGAGCTCCATCACCTCAACCCGAATTTGATTTGCCACATTGCTATCTTCATTCACTTTTGCGAAGCTTTTCTTGGAATCGAACCCCATTAGGTTCCTTTTTGCTTTTTTTTCGGGTAAAACCGCAACCCACTTCCAAAAATCCATCCGTTGTAGGGGGCGCCGGCATCCAGCTTAGACAACAAGCCAGCGATAGGTACATTTCCTACAAATTCCCCTCCAACATTCCTGGATGGAAGAGCCATTGGTTCTACATTGGAAACCATGCCCCCCAGCTTCCTGAAAAATCCGGAAAACCCCATGTTGTGAGGCTAGAGTGGAACACCAAACTCTCTAGAGGATACATGGACCAAGTCGACAAGTTGCTAGCCATCATAGCAGCCCATAAAGAAATAGGAGTGACCGGAGCATCCGTGATGTTTTCCTTCTTCAAACGCCGGATCCAGCCAATCCAACAGCGCCATACGCTAGGCTTCGAGTACATGGGTATCGGTGTTTAACCGGCTGCCCATCGAGGGATATACCCAAGGTGGTAAGTTTTGGGTGAGGGGATGCCGAGATCAAGAACTCGAAGGTGCAAGGAACACAAAACTTAGACAGGTTTGGGCCGCAAGATGCGTAATACCCTACGTCCTGAATGGTGGTTTGTATTGCCTTAGGTATAGAATGACCTAGATATCTTGTTTTTAGAGGGGTCCCTGTCCTCTCTTATATATCCGAGAGGCTAGGGTTACAAAGATACTAACCAACACCAGCTAAGAAATTGTACCAGAACATACCTCGAGTAGATTCCCTCTGTATCGGTTAGCTCTATCTCCTATTTAAACAGGATAAATAAGAGACAAACGAGATAAATAAGAGATAAGACGGGCTTAATCTCTTAAACCTCTTTAAACTACGTTATGTACACAGCCCCGTGGCCCCGGGTCTGACAAGCCCCCAAGTTCTTCGTAGCTGAGTACTGCAGGCTTATCGAGTACTTTCGAAGTACTCTTCGGCTTCTTTTGAAGCTCCGTCTTGAAGTCCTTCATGTACCTACTTGGCTGCATCGAAGCTATGAGGTGCTCATGCCCCGAATTTTATTTCTGTTATGGTGTGCGATTAAAAAATCGCACTCCATATGGAGTAGCCCCCGAGCCTTAGGTTGAATCGGAGAATCAGGCTGAGGGTCACATTAGTCTTGAATCCTCCTTACTTACTCTTTCAATTAAATTTGAAAAAATAAGTAGCCGAAGTCACGTATCCCGCAGCCCCCGAGCCTTGAATCCAGCTCCCCTAAATTTGAAGATAAGGATCCAAAAGCCGTGGCATGCAGGCTAAAAATGTGTAACGCCCCGAAAATTTCAAACCTAAACTACGCGTTAAAAGTATCCTGACAGAAAATTTATTCGTCGACCCTCTCCGTTTCACCGCCACACTGACGGCCGACGCGCGCCTGACCGCAGTCCCGTCCCGCACCGCTCACGCGCGACCATTTTTCCGCAATCAGCGCCGGCGCGATGCTATTCTCCTCGCGCAGCGCGCAGACGACGTAAGCGCGTGGCCGACCGGCCACGCCTGCGGCCGCGATTGGCGCCGACGCGTTTTCTTTTCCCCCTCGCTGTTCCCCTCGCGCCGCGCGCTTCCCCGCGTGGCCGACCGGCCGCGGTCACCGCCGCGACCGGCGCCGGCCCTTCTTCCTCCCTCTTTTTTTTCTCTCTTTTCCCCTATTTCTTTTCCTTTTCCCTTTTTCCTTTCTTCCCTTTCCTTTTCTTTCTTTTCTCCCTTCCCTCCCTTTTCTTTTCTCCTCCCTTCCTTCCTGTTTCCCCCTCCTCTCTCTGCTCCCGAGCACCACCGGCCCTCCCCTCGCGCACGCGCCCTCACGCTCCTGCTCTCGCGCGCACGCCGCCGTACGCACGCGCGCCGCCGGACCGCGCGCACGCACGCGCACACGCACGCGCATGGCCACGGCACGCGCGCGCAATCGCGCGGCTCGCTGCGCCGCCCCGGCCTCGCCGCCCGCGCCGTGCCTGCGCGCGCGCCCCGCTCTGGCCCGCGCTTCGCCGCGCCACGCGCCCCGCCCGGCCCCGCCACGCCGCGCCGCCCGCTGCGCCCCGCCGCGCCCCCGCGCGCTCTGTGCCCGCGCGTGCCGCGCCGCCCGTCGCTGCCCCGCCCCGCCGCGCGCGCGCCGTCGCACAGCGCCGCCCCACGTGCCCGCGTCACGTCGCCTCGGCCTCACCGCACCGCCGCTCGGCGACACACACGACACGACACGGCCGCCATTAAGGCGTACCGCGCCGCTCGCCGGCCTCCCCACCGGCCACCGCTACCCGCCGCCTTTGGGGGCCTATAAATAGGGCCCTCGCGCGGCCCTCGTTCCCCCACAGCTCCCACCGCCGCCTCCTGCCTCTCCCCGCGCCCCCATCGCCGCCTGCCCGTGCCGCACCACCCGCCGCCGCTGCTTCCCGTCGACCGGCCTCCCCGCGCCACCCCGGCCCAAGGTGAGGGCGGGAATCGAACCCCCTCCTCCCCCTCTCCCTTTTCCCCCACGCGCTCGAGCCGCCCCGGGCCTCGGCCGCCGGGATTGGGCCGGCGCCGAGCCCCCTTTCTCCCCCTCCCCTGTTTCCTGTGGCAGGAGGAAGAAGAAGGGGTGATCTTTGCCCATAGCCCCCTCCCCTTTCTTGTTTTACCCAAAGGACCCCCCCCCTCTCCTTTAACTACTTCTTTTGCTAATAAGACCTCACTCTTTTTATTATCTCAAAACAAACCCTCCAATACTTGAACCTAGATACATTTGGCACTTTTTAGCATGCCCCGAGAAATTCTAGGATTTACAAAAAGGTCCCTGCTATTTCCAGATACTTACGAATAAACCCCTAGAGCCCTGTGTGACCACCCGAAACCCCTTTAGCTCGTCATTTTATGTGCGAAACGACCTCCGATCGACCCGAAATTTTACCACGCCCTTTCTAGTATAGTTCTAACCACGCCATTAGGAAACCACCCAGAGATATTGCCCCGACCCCCGTAACTAAATTATTTCCGATTCAAGCCCCACAACGAAAGCTTTTAGTTCTTGCGCTTGATTGTGTGTCTGTTTGTTTGTGTCGTAGGACACGGAGTGAACGAGGAAGGTCTTGACTGTGACCAAGCAAACGAGGACCAGTTCCGCGACTCCGAGCCCGAGGGACAGTGCTACGATCAGGACCTCCCGCAAGGGTTTGACGATGGCAAGTTCAATTCCGCCCTTTGATGCATGTTTTTGTCCTAGTTTTTATAAACACAACCCGATGGCCTGTTTTATAAAATTGCATGGTTTTGCGTGCCGTAACCATGGTAGATAGCCACCCTTGTTGTGTCAACCATACCTTGACCACCTGATTTTATAAAGAAAATGCGTGTGTGTGGGAAAGGGTAAAATGTGGATTTGAGAAACGAGTCGGACGGGATGGATGGCATTTCTGTGTGAATTGCCGTTGGTGTGCTCGTACCTGTGTGGTTGAGCATGGAGGGGAGATATCCATCTTGTCACCCCTAAGGACCGAGTTGATGTGTCGTCTCACCTAGCTTCCTGTCGTGCAAACCACTTGACCGTTGTATGGGCAACGGCTTGGCCTAACCCCACTAGTTAGTCTGATAGCCAACAGGAGAGCTGGGAGCAACGGGTGATCAAGGAGACAGGATAAGCTCTGTGTGACTTATGCCCCGGTTAAACCTCGGTGGTAGGCCGAATGACCCCTTGATAAATCCCGTGGTGGCTAGTCAGGTCTAGCTAAGGTGGGTAAGGGCTTCGATGGGATCTGCACCGGCACTAAGGTGTTCGTGCTATGGTACCCCACCTATGGGTAAAGTTGCACACCTCTGCAGAGTTGAAAATCTATTCGAATAGCCGTGCCCACGGTATTGGGCAAGTTATGGTGTGGTCACATAACTAGTGTTTCTCTTTGGGAATGAATGGGCAGGTGTGAGTCGTTTGGAAAGTGTTCGGCAGTTGTGCCGTATGCTACGGCGGACGGGGAGTCCGGTAGCGGTTTAAAATTTGGACCCGTATGGATCAACATCGTGTGCCCCTTGGTAATGGAAAACTTGTTTTGAAAAGTGCTTTTAAAACGAACCCCTACATATAACTGTGTTTTCCGCAAATGAACCGTAACCTTATCCTTGGACTACCCTGTGCATTAAATTCTGTTACAACCCCTCCGTGGGTATGATTGGACTTGCTGAGTACGTTTGTACTCACTCCATTCTTACTTTTACAGTGGAAGACCCAGACTACGTCCCCGAAGACAACGAGTAGGGTTTCGTCCTGCACCCAGTCTTGCCTGTGGTTGAGGCCACCGTTGGATTCCGCATGGCGCAAGACTCTGATGATCCTCTTTTCGTAACTAGTGTAGTGGTGTGGGTTTTAGTTGTAATCCTCGCGATAGTGGCGCTTCACTGCCCATTACCGCGAAGAGTTGTACGGTGATGTACCATCTGTTGTAATAAAAGTGTTATCAGCCTCCTGGGACTGATAAATTAACACTTTTAAGTCTTCCCTGATGGGGGGGACGCTTCAGGTGGTATCAGAGCCGTAGGCTGGCCGTAGGACGTGACCCTAGGAGCGAGACCCCTTTTCAAGCCCTAGAACTTGTCCCGATTTAGAAATTTTCTGCACAAACACTCACCACTGGTGTTTGCCTTGTTCCAGATGGCTGGCAATGGATGGGTTAGCGGAATCTGCCACGCAGAGCCCGGCCTCCCCAAGTTGCTATTGCTCAGCCTGGAACGCGTCGGGATTATGGAACCACCGGAGTATGCCTACCGTGAGTACATCGCCGGAGGCACCCTTCGGTGCGACATGATGGTTTTTGTGGAGAGGAGCACCCGCTACCCTGATGTGGACCCTTGGTTCATCTCCACTGCTGGCTTCCGCTTCCCCGACACCTATCGAAAGGCCGCTCGTAAAGCCCTGCGACAGCTGCGTGTGCTCTACAGGCGCCACCTTCAGCGGACCCCTATGGGATTTTTCCCACCCGCTGAGGGAGGAGGACGCACTTGGATTGCCCGGATGAGAGGACTTGGACGAGAAGAAGAAGACCTAGAAGATACGGTCTCCCACCTGTCCATCTACCTCACTGGCTTGGATGCACTCTACCGCGAGCAGGCGACGCAACTGAAGCAGCTAATCCATGGGATTGAAAAGATAACCCAGGAGCTGGAGGAACAACGAACAAGGGCCGCAAGCGCCGAGTATTCCTTAACCGCCCTCCAAGCCCAGATGCAGGAATACGAGAACCGCAACGGAATAGGTGGATGGATAGAGGAAGAAGAAGAAGAAGAACCCATGGAAACCCATTGGGATAAGGGTACCCAGACCGAAAATGAGATGGATCGGTTCCTTCCAATAAAGAAGCGCTCTATCAGAACCGAGGAAGAATCCCCGTAATAGGATTAGCACTCCAAGCTAGAACCCGACCCTAATAACCCCGTGCCCCTGGAAACTGTACCCCCATGTTGCAATAATAAATGTTATCTACTCCCTCGTTGTACCTGTACAAAATTTGTTTACCCTGTTCATGTTTCAGATGGCTGAGGAAGGATGGACCCAGGGCGATTGCCAAGCAGCACCTGGCTTTCCCGGCCTCTTAATCAACACCCTGGAGGACCTTGGCGTTACAGAACGCCCGAGGTACTACAGCCGAGAGTACGAACACCATGGTACCCTCCGCTGCAGGGTGATCCTAGTCATCGCCAGGAGCAACCGCTACCCCGACATCCAGCCTTGGCGAACGACCGCCACGGGGTTTAGACACCAAGACACCTACCCCTTGGCCATCCGAAAGGCACTCCGTTATTTGTGCCGGATTTTTGAAGAACACCTCGCCCTCACACCAGCGAAGTTCTTCCCGCCGGCCATCAGAACCCCAGTCTGGGAAGCACGCATGAGAAACCTGGAACGACGTCGCCACGAAGAAGGCCCCCTGTACCAAGTGGCTACATACCTAGCCGCCCTGGACCAACTCTTTGATGAGCAAGCCAACCTTCTAAGGGAGCAGACCCATCGAGCCGAGCAAGCAGAGCTCGCAGTGAGGATATAGCAGATCCGAGCCACCCACGCCGAGGCGAGAGCCGCAGCCGCGGTCAGTAGCGAAGCGGTCGCCCAAGAAAGCCTCAGGCAAGCCCGAGACCGGCGCATGCAAGATTGGACCCGAAGTGGGACACCAGTCCCGGCAATTGGGGAGGACCATGTTTTACTCGGGACGCCCATCATAGGATGGGGACCCCTTTTTGGAAACACACAAGCCCCACCCGGCAACCCTGAAAGCTCTGCTGCCGCCGTCGAAAGGGATGCTGAAGCGCAACCCCTGGCCGGTGGAAACCCAGAGGACGGCGAGCAAGGATCACTCGCGCTCTCCGCCCCAGAAGAAGGCCTGCCCCACGAGTAAAATGACCGGCGCCACCCTAGTAATGTGCCCCCAGCCACTTTTGTTGTGGTACCTGATCCCAGACGAGTAGTACGATACCTAGCCTTACCCTAAGTTGTAACCCCCCTTGCAGTAATAAAATGGTTTGTGCTTGTTGTTTGTGATGTTGTGTGCTGGTTTGTTGTGTGCTGATTATTTATATGAGTACCGGCAGGAGGTAGATTCTGCCTTATATATACGAATTAAACAACTTAAACATCACATAATCGTAACCCTAGTTTACCCAATCAACAGGTGACCCCCCGGAACGTCGTGAGGACCTCCCATGGCCGGAACCCCGTAGCCGCTAGTGTCGGAGCCCATCCCGTTGAACAAGATCTTCCCCAAGGAGAACAAGAAGTAAGCCAGAACCGAGGGGGAAGTCAAGAAGGAGAACAACTACCACCACCTCCACCCCTCGGAGACCTGGCGCAGATCATCCATAACCAGACCCTCATACTGGAGACTCTGGCGAATGCCCTCATTAACCGGCAGCCACGAGGGCAGAATATGAACGACAAGCTGACGGCCTTTCTAAGGACCAAGCCACCTACCTTCGCCGGATCCTGCAACCCGTTGGATGCTGACGACTGGTTGCGAGTAATTCAGAGGAAGCTCGAACCATTCGAATGCCAGGATCGGGATAAAGTCCTTCTGGCAGCCCACCAGCTCACCGGAACAGCATTATCCTGGTGGGAAAACTATTGTGCCGCAGCCGAAGATGTCTCTACCATCACCTGGGGAGAATTCGTAAGGGAGTTCCGCCGCTACCACATCCCCTCGGCCACCATGAAGCGCAAGGCGGATGAATTCCGCGCACTACAACAAGGAAGCATGACGGTAGAAGAATACACCCACCGGTTTATAGAATTGGCCCGATATGCGCCGGAAGAGGTGAACGACGACGATAAAAAGCAAGACATGTTCAAGAAGGGATTAAGCCCAGAACTCCGGACTTTACTTACCCCCCAAATCTATCCGGACTTCAACACTCTGATGAACAAAGCTATCCTCACGGAAAGGGCCAAAGCTGAAGAGAGAAAGGATAATAAACGCAAATTCCTGGAAAGCAAGGCCCGCCAACAGGACCGCTACCAAAAGCTGAGGAACACCAACTACACTGCACCAAGATCTCAGGCCCCAATGCAGTATAGGACTCAGTCCCAAGTGACAGGATCACAGGCCCCGCCTAGGAGTCAGAATACCACGAGGGCCCCGCAGAGCAATGCAAGTCAGATCGCCCCCGACAACAACAATGTTAGGGCATGTTTCAACTGCCGTGAAACAGGGCATTACATTGCCAATTGCCCTTATGCCAAGAACAAGCCAGCTACGTCAACCTTCTCCAACACAGTGAATGGACCCAGACCAGCCCTGACCGGTGCCAACCGAGTGCCTATCCGCAACAACGACAACAGCCAGCAGACGAAGCAGCCCCAGCAATCATTTGGACGAGCCCGCGTCAATCACATCGATGCGCAGGAGGCTCAAGAAGCTCAGGGCGTAGTGCTCAGTGAGTACCTAGTCAACTCATCCCTGGCAACAGTATTATTTGATTCTGGAGCATCGCACTCGTTCATATCCTCAAGCTTTGTGGAAAAACACAAAATACCCACAGTACTACTAAATACACCCCTATTAACCCGGACGCCTGGAGGCGACATCAATTGTCAATTAGGCTGTCCATGGGTAAGGATCAATTTAAGTGGGGTAGAATTTCTAGCAGATTTGGTAGTACTTAAGTCTGAGGGAATAGACGTAATCCTTGGGATGGACTGGTTAAGCCGACACAATGGTCTCATAGGCTGTACTGACAAGGTAGTACACCTAACAAACCCTGAAGGAGTACAAGTGATCTGCCATACCCGGGATAGTAAGTTTGACCCAATGATGTTTAGCATGGAAGCCAAGCCCTTAGAAGGAGTCCCGGTAGTAAATGAATACCCAGATGTTTTTCCCGAGGAACTCCCCGGTATGCCACCAGACAGGGATATAGAATTCGTCATCGACCTTATCCCCGGAACCTCCCCTATAGCCAAGAGACCCTATAGGATGGCAGCCTCGGAATTGACGGAGTTAAAGAAGCAACTAGAAGAATTGCAACGAATTGGTTTTATCGGACCAAGCTCGTCGCCATGGGGAGCCCCAGTGCTGTTTGTCAAGAAGAAAGATGGGAGTATGAGGTTGTGTGTAGATTATCGGGCACTGAATGAAGTTACCATTAAGAATAAGTACCCCCTCCCCAGGATTGATGACCTGTTCGATCAGCTTAAGGGAGCCAAGTACTTTTCCAAGATCGATTTAAGGTCAGGGTACTTCCAACTCAAGATTAGAGAAAGTGACATCCCTAAGACAGCTTTTGTCACCCGCTACGGGCAGTTTGAGTTCACCGTAATGTCCTTCGGACTAACCAATGCCCCTGCCTATTTTATGAACCTCATGAACAAAGTATTTATGGACGAGCTGGATAAGTTTGTCGTAGTCTTTATCGACGACATACTTATCTACTCCAAGAGTATTCAGGAACATGAGCAACATCTGCGGGTAGTATTGGAAAAGCTGAGAACACATAGGTTATATGCCAAGTTCAGCAAGTGCGAATTCTGGCTGGAGAGAGTAGCTTTCCTTGGTCACATTCTGACTGCGGAAGGCGTAGCAGTGGACCCAGAGAAGGTCGAAGCAGTTTCCAACTGGCAGCGACCGACTAATGTTAGTGAAATCAGAAGTTTTCTTGGATTAGCTGGGTACTATCGGAGGTTTATTGAGGGATTCTCCAAGATAGCCCGACCCATGACGGAACTTCTCAAGAAGGAGAAGAAGTTCGCCTGGACAGAACCTTGTGAAAGAAGTTTTCAAGGGTTGAAACAAAGGCTGACAACCGCCCCAGTGCTAACCCTACCGGACA
Source organism: Panicum hallii (assembly GCF_002211085.1). Lineage (NCBI taxonomy): Eukaryota > Viridiplantae > Streptophyta > Magnoliopsida > Poales > Poaceae > Panicum > Panicum hallii. The sequence goes on from NC_038043.1 coordinate 17,050,376, forward strand.
TTCATCGGGATTTTGTCATTTACTGTGACGCATCCCGACAAGGATTAGGGTGTGTACTGATGCAAGACGGGAAAGTCGTCGCATATGCCTCCCGCCAACTCAGGACTCATGAGCAGAATTATCCGACCCATGACTTGGAATTAGCAGCCGTAGTGCATGCCCTCAAGATTTGGAGGCATTACTTGATTGGGAATAAGTGTGAGATTTACACTGACCATAAGAGCCTGAAGTATATCTTCACCCAGCCAGATTTGAACTTAAGACAAAGGAGATGGTTAGAGTTAGTCAAGGACTATAATTTGGAAATCCATTATCACCCCGGAAAAGCGAATGTGGTAGCCGACGCCTTAAGCCGGAAATCCTATGGACCCAAGGATGACAATCTGCGCGAGGAAATGGCCCGATTAAACGTGCACATTGTTCCTCGAGGTTCCAGCCAAGTGCTAAACGTTCAAACGACACTAGAGGATAGGATTAGAGAAGCCCAAAGCTCGGATCAGGAGTTAATGAAGATCCGCAAACAAACTGGAGAAAACAAAGCACCGGGCTTCAGAGTGGACGATAAGGGGACGTTGTGGTACGAGGATAGGATTTGTGTACCCCAGGATGGAGATTTCCGGCAATTAATCATGGACGAAGCCCATAACTCGGCTTACTCCATCCACCCAGGATCCACCAAAATGTATATGGACATAAGGCAAAAATACTGGTGGAAAGGAATGAAAGCGGATATTGCACGATTTGTGGCACATTGTGATACCTGCCAAAGGATCAAGGCCGAACATCAAAAGCCGGCAGGATTATTGCAACCCTTGCCTATCCCGGCCTGGAAATGGGATGAAATAGGAATGGACTTCGTAGTAGGCCTACCCAGAACACAGAAGGGACACGATTCCATATGGGTAATAGTGGATCGACTCACTAAGTCGGCTCACTTTATACCCGTACGAACCACTTACGGTGGAGAAAAGCTGGCAAAGCTTTATGTGGAAAACATAGTAAGGTTACATGGAGTGCCTAGCTGAATTGTCTCAGACAGAGGAACCCAATTCACCTCTAGATTTTGGAAAAGCCTGCATAAAGCCATGGGCACTAAGTTGGATTTTAGCTCCTCATACCACCCACAGACGGATGGTCAGACTGAAAGGGTAAATCAGGTCATGGAGGACATGCTGAGAGCATGCGTCCTAACCTATGGAAATGATTGGGAGCAGAGCCTACCTTATGCAGAATTCTCGTACAACAATAGTTACCAAGCCAGCTTGGGCATGTCACCATTCGAAGCCCTCTATGGAAGAAAGTGCAAAACTCCCCTGATGTGGTCGGAAGTTGGGGAGCGTGCACTAGTAGGACCCGCGCTCATAAAAGAAGCAGAAGAAAAAGTAGCGGAAATCCGCGAGAAATTGAAAGCGGCTCAGTCCCGACAAAAGAGCTATGCAGACAAGAAGAGGCGGGAAATAAGTTTCAATCCGGGAGAATTTGTCTATCTCAAAGTCTCACCCATTCGAGGGACACGAAGGTTTCAGGTACAAGGAAAATTAGCCCCTCGATATATTGGACCATATCGAGTTCTGAAGAGAGTCGGAGCAGTAGCGTACCGACTGGAGTTACCAGAAGAAATGTCGGATATACACCCAGTATTTCATGTCTCGCAATTAAGAAGGTGTCTGAGAGTACCTGAGGGAGAACATGTGCCGGTGGAAACAATAGACCTGCAGCCGGATTTGCGATATCAAGAAGTGCCGGTCAAGATTCTAGACACTGTCACTAGGAGGACCAGAAACTCCGAAGTACGGATATGCAGAGTTCAATGGAGCAGACACGGTGTAGAAGAAGCAACATGGGAACGCGAAGAGGCGCTAAAGAAGGAGTTTCCCCATCTATTTAGGAGCTAGCCGAATCTCGAGGACGAGATTTATTTAAGTGGGGTAGGTTTGTAACGCCCCGAAAATTTCAAACCTAAACTACGCGTTAAAAGTATCCTGACAGAAAATTTATTCGTCGACCCTCTCCGTTTCACCGCCACACTGACGGCCGACGCGCGCCTGACCGCAGTCCCGTCCCGCACCGCTCACGCGCGACCGTTTTTCCGCAATCAGCGCCGGTGCGATGCTATTCTCCTCGCGCAGCGCGCAGACGACGTAAGCGCGTGGCCGACCGGCCGCGGCTGCGGCCGCGATTAGCGCCGACGCGTTTTCTTTTCCCCCTCGCTGTTCCCCTCGCGCCGCGCGCTTCCCCGCGTGGCCGACCGGCCGCGGTCACCGCCGCGACCGGCTCCGGCCCTTCTCCCTCCCTCTTTTTTTCTCTCTTTTCCCCTATTTCTTTTCCTTTTCCCTTTTTCCTTTCTTCCCTTTCCTTTTCTTTCTTTTCTCCCTTCCCTCCCTTTTATTTTCTCCTCCCTTCCTTCCTGTTTCCCCCTCCTCTCTCTGCTCCCGAGCACCACCGGCCCTCCCCTCGCGCACGCGCCCTCGCGCTCCTGCTCTCACGCGCACGCCGCCGTACGCACGCGCGCCGCCGGACCGCGCGCACGCGCACGGCCACGGCACGCGCGCGCAATCGCGCGGCTCACTGCGCCGCCCCGGCCTCGCCGCCCGCACCGTGCCTGCGCGCGCGCCCCGCTCTGGCCCGCGCTTCGCCGCGCCGCGCGTCCCGCCCAGCCCCGCAACGCCGCGCCGCCCGCTGCACCCCGCCACGCCCCCGCGCGCTCTGTGCCCGCGCGTGCCGCACCGCCCGTCGCTGCCCCGCCCCGCCGCGCGCGCGCCGTCGCACAGCGCCGCCCCACGTGCCCGCGTCACGTCGCCTCGGCCTCACCGCACCGCCGCTCGGCGACACACACGACACGACACGGCCGCCATTAAGGCGTACCGCGCCGCTCGCCGGCCTCCCCACCGGCCACCGCTACCCGCCGCCTTTGGGGGCCTATAAATAGGGCCCTCGCGCGGCCCTCGTTCCCCCACAGCTCCCACCGCCGCCTCCTGCCTCTCCCCGCGCCCCCATCGCCGCCCGCCCGTGCCGCACCACCCGCCGCCGCTGCTTCCCGTCGACCGGCCTCCCCGCGCCACCCCGGCCCGAGGTGAGGGCGGGAATCGAACCCCCTCCTCCCCCTCTCCCTTTTCCCCCACGCGCTCGAGCCGCCCCGGGCCTCGGCCGCCGGGATTGGGCCGGCGCCGAGCCCCCTTTCTCCCCCTCCCCTGTTTCCTATGGCAGGAGGAAGAAGAAGGGGTGATCTTTGCCCATAGCCCCCTCCCCTTTCTTGTTTTACCCAAAGGACCCCCCCCCTCTCCTTTAACTACTTCTTTTGCTAATAAGACCTCACTCTTTTTATTATCTCAAAACAAACCCTCCAATACTTGAACCTAGATACATTTGGCACTTTTTAGCATGCCCCGAGAAATTCTAGGATTTACAAAAAGGTCCCTGCTATTTCCAGATACTTATGAATAAACCCCTAGAGCCCTGTGTGACCACCCGAAACCCCTTTAGCTCGTCATTTTATGTGCGAAACGACCTCCGATCGACCCGAAATTTTACCACGCCCTTTCTAGTATAGTTCTAACCACGCCATTAGGAAACCACCCAGAGATATTGCCCCGACCCCCGTAACTAAATTATTTCCGATTCAAGCCCCACAACGAAAGCTTTTAGTTCTTGCGCTTGATTGTGTGTCTGTTTGTTTGTGTCGTAGGACACGGAGTGAACGAGGAAGGTCTTGACTGTGACCAAGCAAACGAGGACCAGTTCCGCGACTCCGAGCCCGAGGGACAGTGCTACGATCAGGACCTCCCGCAAGGGTTTGACGATGGCAAGTTCAATTCCGCCCTTTGATGCATGTTTTTGTCCTAGTTTTTATAAACACAACCCGATGGCCTGTTTTATAAAATTGCATGGTTTTGTGTGCCGTAACCATGGTAGATAGCCACCCTTGTTGTGTCAACCATACCTTGACCACCTGATTTTATAAAGAAAATGCGTGTGTGTGGGAAAGGGTAAAATGTGGATTTGAGAAACGAGTCGGACGGGATGGATGGCATTTCTGTGTGAATTGCCGTTGGTGTGCTCGTACCTGTGTGGTTGAGCGTGGAGGGGAGATATCCATCTTGTCACCCCTAAGGACCGAGTTGATGTGTCGTCTCACCTAGCTTCCTGTCGTGCAAACCACTTGACCGTTGTATGGGCAACGGCTTGGCCTAACCCCACTAGTTAGTCTGATAGCCAACAGGAGAGCTGGGAGCAACGGGTGATCAAGGAGACAGGATAAGCTCTGTGTGACTTATGCCCCGGTTAAACCTCGGTGGTAGGTCGAATGACCCCTTGATAAATCCTGTGGTGGCTAGTCAGGTCTAGCTAAGGTGGGCAAGGGCTTCGATGGGATCTGCACCGGCACTAAGGTGTTCGTGCTGTGGTACCCCACCTGTGGGTAAAGTTGCACACCTCTGCAGAGTTGAAAATCTATTCGAATAGCCGTGCCCACGGTATTGGGCAAGTTATGGTGTGGTCACATAACTAGTGTTTCTCTTTGGGAATGAATGGGCAGGTGTGAGTCGTTTGGAAAGTGTTCGGCAGTTGTGCCGTATGCTACGGCGGACGGGGAGTCCGGTAGCGGTTTAAAATTTGGATCCGTATGGATCAACATCGTGTGCCCCTTGGTAATGGAAAACTTGTTTTGAAAAGTGCTTTTAAAACGAACCCCTGCATACAACTGTGTTTTCCGCAAATGAACCGTAACCTTATCCTTGGACTACCCTGTGCATTAAATTCTGTTACAACCCCTCCGTGGGTATGATTGGACTTGCTGAGTACGTTTGTACTCACTCCATTCTTACTTTTACAGTGGAAGACCCAGACTACGTCCCCGAAGACAACGAGTAGGGTTTCGTCCTGCACCCAGTCTTGCCTGTGGTTGAGGCCACCGTTGGATTCCGCATGGCGCAAGACTCTGATGGTGTGGGTTTTAGTTGTAATCCTCGCGATAGTGGCGCTTCACTGCCCATTACCGCGAAGAGTTGTACGGTGATGTACCATCTGTTGTAATAAAAGTGTTATCAGCCTCCTGGGACTGATAAATTAACACTTTTAAGTCTTCACTGATGGGGGGGACGCTTCAAAATGTCAACTTGATAAATTACCAAAATGATGATACAAATGATGGAAATTAGATCATGAATTCGAAAAACCCCTTTTTTCGGGCTTATGAACCCTGAAAAAATAATTAATCGAATATTTAATCCGAACAATCCACCAAATGACCCCTCATCTTTGGAATATTCCCAAAAATGACTCTTGAACTTCGGAACAGTAAACTTTTCCCCGACCACTGGTTATTTAACCCCACGGCGGCAGTGAGAAAAAACTGTACGTCCAATCTGCAATCTGCCCAAGGCGAGAAAATTCCCCAAATTGAGCCGTGCGCCCGCCGCCACCCTCCCGGCGAAATCCTTCCACCCAGATCTCCCCGTCCCTCTCCCCGCAGCCCCCGAGCGACTCGTGGCGAGCGGATCGGAGATGGCGCCCAAGAGATCAGAGCTCGAAGGGAAGAAGAAGGAGGCGCAGCCACCGAACGGGGAGTGGACATACAGTAAGTGTTCCCGCCATGATCTTGATAAGCTAGTTTCCGAGGGGTTGCTGCAAGAGAAGAACCTTATCAACTGGTGCCCCTCTCTCCGCGAACCTTTCCCCATGGAAAATATTGATGAAATTGTCACATTTCACCATTTTGCCCAACGGGGATTGGCCCTCCCCTCTTGTTCTTTCTTCCGCAGCGTTCTGTATGACTACGGGCTTGAGCTCCATCACCTCAACCCGAATTCCATCTGCCACATTTCAATCATCTATTTCTGCAAAGCTTTCCTCGGAATCGAACCCCACTGGGATCTTTTCCGCTTCCTCTTCCGCGTCAAACCACAGCCCACCTCAAAAAACCTTTCCGTTGCAGGGGGCGCCGGCATCCAACTGCGTCAGCAGGCCGGCGACAAATATCTATCATACAAATTCCCCTCCAACCTTCTCGGGTGGAAAAATCACTAGTTCTATATCGAGAATCATGCTCCCCAACTCCCAGCAAAATCAAACAGACTGCCTGTAGTGAGGCCGGAGTGGAATCTTGAACTTTCCAGTGGAGACATGGATCAAGTCAAGGAATTGCTAGACATCATAGAGGCGCAGAAGATGATGGGAGTGACCGGTGCCTCCGTCATGTTCTCATTTTTCAAACGCCGCGTCCTGCTGATCCAACAACGCCACCGACTTGGATTCGAGTACACAGGCTCTGCTGATCCTTCTCGCATGTGCGCAGAGAAACTATCAGACGAAGCCGCACTCCTCCAAGTCTAGCGGGTGTTACTGGACGTGGATGTCGTGCCTTACATGCCTGAGTTGTTTTCCATGCGAAATCCGCCTGAACCGGTGAGTATTCGACTACTTTTTGTTAAAGACGAACTTTGTTCTGCCGCTGCTAACTGAAAACCTTCTGCAGGGACACACAGAACTATACCGCAACTACCCGCCGCGACCCGACATCCCCCAGCCAGACCACCTCCTCCCCAGTGCCGCTGTCGAAGCAAAGAGGGCTCGCATAGCCCAGGCATTGCATAGCAGCGACTCCACAGAGGACGAGAGCCCCTGATGGAGAAAGAAGCTGAAGGGGAGGCGAGAAGGGACAACTCCTCCGAGCCAGCCATGGAGTTGACCGAAACTCTACCTTTGGTCCCGCAGGGTCATCGGTTGGTGCGGAAGCGGAAAGCTGAAGCAATCGAATCTTCCTGGTACTGACTTGCCGCTTTGTTGTATTGCTGTATGTTGATATTGTGACGTGCTGATAGTATCCACTTGTAGTCCTTCCACCTCATCCTCCAGACCGAGCCCGAAGAAGTGGGAGCAGCCCCATCAGCCACCACGAACGTTACCATCGCCGTGGTGGGGACCGCGCCACTGGCTGGTGAAACCCCACCACCGCCGATAGAAACCCCGCAAAGGGCCGTGCGGGTGAAAAAGGCCATCAAAAAGAAATCCATGCTATGAGTTGCATCTGGTTGTACAATAAACATTCTGCTTTTTTGACTTGTATGATGACTGACTCGACGTTATTAGGGCCGCGAGCGCCATGAACCTGCAGCTGGAACCAGCCATGACTGCCCCAGTCCCCGGGTCATCAACCCAAGAAGAGCCTACAAGCGCGGGGCCAGTCACGGCTGCGCCAGCCCCCAGGCCATCAGCCCTAGAAGGGTCGACGCCCGCGGAGTCAGTCCCCGGGGCGGACGCGATGCTGCCCGACTTGCCGCCTCCTGAGCTCCAACAAACCGAAGCCGGAGCTGGTGGCGAGGAACAAGTCGGGGTCCCTGTCGCCGCTCCTACAGATGGCACAGGTGAGCATCCGAGATCCACGCGCCGTGTGCTGAAAACATTTGTAATTGCACGTACCCATCAGACGCCCCCTGAGGAAGCCGCGAGAACCTCAAGGGGATCCGATGAGTAGCTGGTGACTGGGTTCGGGTGTCAGGATGTCATCACCATCGACCTGGTGGACAATCCGTTGCTGACGGACAACAACATAGAGAATTTCAAGAAGGCGTATGACTTTGCCCTGGTAGGACCTGGGTGCTTTTCTTGCTGGTAAACACTGTTGAGTTGCTTATCTGAGTCTCCTTCCTTATGCAGAATGTGATCACCCACTCCCAGAAGAAATCAGAGAAACTGAAAACCGTTGTGGGTGGTCACCAGGAACTTGCTGCCCTGGAAAAGTGCCTTGCCAATGAAAGAACAAAGAACTGCTCTCTCGAGAAAGCGAACTCCGAACTCCGAGAACAACTCGAGGTGCAAAAGAAAGCATACCAAGAGCAGCTCAAGGAGCAGAAAAGGGCGCATCAGGGTAAGCCGTTGCTTCCCTCAAGTACTTGTATTTGTCAATTTATTGAGGATTCTGAAAAACCCTGCACCGCAGAACTTAGGAAACTCTTAACGTATAAAGAAGAGCTGCTTACTGACGTGAAGAACCTGCTATATCGCCATACAGATGACATCGAGAGGTTGCAAAAGGTGATCGGCGACACCGAACAACAGTTCGTCAACTGCCTTCAGCAAATCAAGACGCTGGGCAAGAAGGATGAGCGGTGCCAAAAGGAGCTTGAAGACCTTAGGGGAGCCGCCAGGAGCTGGTGGACCTTACGGGAGCCGCCCAGGGGCTGGTGGACATGGTGGATCCACCGGAAGAAGGTGAGGCAAACCCACGGCCCCTGCTAGAGCGACTCCGCGGAGCCCCCAAGAAAGTGCTCAAAATGCTCTCAGAAGCTCCCGTCGCGTGCGTCAGCAACGCCCTCGCATTTGTGAAGTCTTTCTTGCCGAACGCGCGCCTAGAGATATTTGCTCAGGGAATGGCGGCGGATTGCACCGAGGAATGATTCGACGGGTACCTCCAAGAAGCCCAACCTGTAGCAGAACAAATAGTGCAAAGTGTGCTGCAAGATTAGGTTGGGATAAACAAGTACTCATTCCCCTATATATATATTGTACTTAATGTCTCTACTTGTGTGTGTGTGCCTTGGCTGAATCGGAATTCAGGCTTAGAGGCTAAGTAGTAGACACTGCCCTGGGTGCAGTGACCCTGAAGGTGGCCATAGCTCCAAGTAGGAACTCATCTAACAAGTTAGCCACAACTCGATCGAGCGGGTCTAAACTGTTAGGAAAGTACACGAGCATCGTCGTGGAATTGCCGTGCTTAAGGCAGAAAACTACCCCGAGTGCGTCAACTCTGGGTGTAGTCAAACTCGCTCCTCATGCGAGTGCGCTCCACAAGTTAGGTAGGAACCGGACGGACGGATCAAACTTGTTGGGAGCAAATGTGGGCACCGCCGCGGGTCTGCCGTGTTTGTGGCAAAAAACAAAACTACCCTGAGTTCAACGACTCAGGATGCAGTCGAGATAGCTCTTCATATGAGCCCATCCAACAAGCTGGATATAAACTAGTCGAACGGATCGATTTTGTTGGGAAAAAATGTGACTACTGTCGCGTGCGAACATCCAAGGTCGCGGCGGAAGTCAATTCGTAGAAGATTTGAACGGAGCTGAGGGGTCCGTCAGAACACGAAGTCAATAAGATAGAAATGTGGCCGTAGCCTCCGTTTAATTGACGACAAGGAGTCGATTTATGTAAATACTGCACGTGGCCGTAGCCTCCGTATGTTCATGAAGGAAATTACAACCCGAATCGTGTGGCACACAGCCTCCAAATTGACTTGAGAAAAGGAGACCGCCTAGGCGCTCGGAGATTCAGCTACCCCCGGACATCTTCTCATGGGTAGAACTTGCCAGGTTTTGGATGTTCCAAGAGTTCGGGACATCTTGGCCATTAGGGTATTCTAGTCAATATGACCCTGGTCTAGTAACCTGCTTGACGATGAACGGACCCTCCCACCTTGAGTTGAGCTTATGCAGGCCGGACTCATCTTGGATGCGACGTAGGACCAAGTCGCCTATGCTGAATGATCGTTCCTTCACGTTGCGATCGTGATATCGCCGAATCCCCTGCAGGTATCGGGCTGACTGAACAAAAGCGGTGCAATGAGCCTCCTCAACAGAGTCGAGCTCTAATTGCCTCACCTCGTCTGCCTCGCCTTCATTGTACATTTCAACCCTTGGGGATTTCCACATGATATCGGCCGGCAAGATAGCTTCAGATCCGTATACGAGAAAGAAAGGCGTTTGTCCTGTGGCTTTGGACGACTGAGTCTGAAGCCCCCAGACGACATGTGGCAGCTCATGTATCCATTTGCCTCCCTTCTTGCTGTTTTCATCATAGAGTCTCTTCTTGAGGCCGTCGATTATCATGCCGTTCGCCCTTTCGACTTGACCATTAGCCCTTGGGTGTGCAACAGAAACATACTTAATCTCGATGCACGCATTCTCACAGAACTCCCAGAATTGGTTGGCCGTGAAGTTTGATCCCAAGTCTGTGATGATGGTATTCGGAAAGCCGAAGCAATGCAAGATATCAGAGAAGAAATCAACAACCTGATCTGGTGTAAGCTTGGCTATCGGCTTGTACTCGATCCACTTGGTAAACTTGTCGATAGCCACTAACACATGGGTGAAACCGCCTGGGTGAAGGGCCCAATCATATCAAGGCTCCAACAAGCAAAGGGCCAGGATGGCGGTATGGTGATGAGGCTGTGGGCTGGAACATGAGACTGCTTGCTGAAGAATTGACAATTTTGGCATCTGCGCACGAGATCCTCCGCATCGGATACCGCGGTGGGCCACTAGAAACCAGCCCTGTATGCTTTCCCAACCAGCGTTCTTGAGGCTGCGTGGTTGCCGCAGACACCTTTGTGGATCTCTCGCAGTATGTCGTAGCCATCTTCCTTTGTGACACACTTCATGAGAACACCTGACCGGGCTCCACGCCGGTAAAGCTTGGTGTCAACTAGAACGAAGCCCTTGCTTCTACGCATGACGCATGCCGCCTCTACACTCCTGGAGTCAATTCCTGCTGGTAGCCTTTGGTCTTGGATAAAGTCGATAAAAGCCTCTCGCCAGTCCTCCCCCAGCACCATAACCTCTCGATCGGGTTGTTGGGAACCCGTGTCGATGGTTACCTGCGGAGAAGACTTGATGGATGGCTGCTTGAGCTCCTGGACAAAAACTCCCGGTGGAACCTGAGCACGGGTTGACCCCAGCTTGGACAAAGCATCTGCACCAACGTTGTGCTCCTGTAGCACGTGATGAACCTCCAAGCCGGAATTTTTTTTTCCAACTTGCGCACTTCCTGCACATAGGCGTCCATCGTCTCCTTGTTGCAGTCCCACTCTTTGTTGACTTGCTGGACAACAAGAAGAGAATCGCCATAGACGAGTAGTCGTTTGATCCCTAGTGATATCGCCAAACGAAGCCCGTGAAGCAATGCTTCATACTCGGCTTCATTGTTGGATACCTCCCACAGGATCTGAAGGACATACTTCAATTGTTCACCTCGTGGAGAAATAAACGGAACTCCGGCGCAGCTGCCATCGAGCTTGAGGGACCCATCAAAGTACATGGTCTAGTGCTCTGGCTTGTCGACTGGAGTTGGGACTTGATTCTCCCTCCATTCAGCCATGAAATCGACTAGAGCTTGAGACTTGATTGCAGTGCGTGGCTTGAAGTCGATTGACAAAGCCCCCAGTTCCACTGCCCACTTTGATATACGCCCCGTGGCATCTTGATTATGAAGAATATCCGCCAGCGGGAAATCCGTAATCACAGTGATCTTGTACTCGTCGAAATAATGGCACAGCTTTCTTGATGCGATTAGAATTGCATATAAAAGCTTTTGAACGGCGGGGCTGTGGCAGAACCGCCTGAATTATCCTGGCTCAAGTGCGCTAATGATCACTATGCATCTGTCATTAACTCAACGCACTTCAAATGGAACAATCCATTGGTCTGTCGGGTCTCCGCCCGATACAACCACGATTCAACAGGATCGAAGCAGGTTTACCTCGCACGAAGGTGAGTTTACAATCACAGAACAGCTCATCAACCTTTAATTTACAGATATTCAAACATTATTACAAACCAGGTTCAAACTTAGATAAAACTTATACAAACCGTGTTTGAACTGACAAGCTGAACAGCTTGTCCAAACTCACAGCGGAAAGAAAAGAACACGTGACTACACACGTTGTGAAGGTGGACACCACGCTCAGCCCAAAGCCTGGTGTCACTCAGGAGGGTCACTGCCAGCCGGGGACGGATCCCACTCCACGGACCAGCCAAAAGGAACAGACATTGGCCATGCAGGGTTGTCCATGGGATTCTCGAAGGTTATACCTGAAACAGATACTAGCAAGGCTGAGCATTCTAATACTCAGCAAGGCTTACCCGAGTTTGGGTATACTTTAGCCCGTAACTAGACTCATGAAGGCATTATAAAGGTTCTGGGTTTATTTTCAGCTGAAAAGCAACAAAGAGTATGGCCTATTTTTTTTAAAATTTTAGCTTTCAAATTATAGTTGACTATCCATTCTAGGAAAGCACCTATATTAAACAAGCAAGATAAAGATTATCATCCATCATAATTGTTCCATCATTAGTTACACTTCTTACTCTATGTGGTAAAAGGGATAAGCAGTCTCAATCTCCGCGAGAAACGGACGATTCTTGAATCGAATTTCAACCTTGCAAGGTAAACCTAACTCACACGCTTGGAAGATCCAAAGATCGTTCCGAAGCAACCTTTTCCCTCATATTCCGGGTTATGGATCAGGGCCACCACAAGCGACTGCAGAACCGTACGCACACCAATTGTGCAGGACATAAGTCTGTAGCGCGACTACATGATCCCGTATTCCTGTCTGCCTTGCAGAACGTACTCCCACACGTCGGTGCGTGTAAACATAAAATAAAAGTCGAGTGGTGGAGACGTGTCCATTTGCCGGGCTATTCGGGTACTAGGCTTACCGCTTACCATATTTCGCGGCATGTGGCTAGTACTTTCAAACGCTTGGCCACCACTACCACACATTTTGACCTTAACCACTTTTAACAAAACAGATAGGGTAAACCTTCAGGTCATGAAACAGCACATGACCCTGTCCATCATCCTTATAGTGGTTGCAGAATTGTAAGCAAGCAACTCCTATATCGCGCGAGTGACAAGAAATCACCCGACTTTTACCGGCCCTATTTAGCAGAGCATCTAAGCGATAAGGACTCGGGTACAATACATTGGATTCCTAAGATTTTATGCAACTAGGGTTTCATTTCAACTCCTAGACGTAATGCAAGATATATAATATAATAATGAAATTGTAATAAATTGAATTATTGGGATATGCATCAGGGCTTGTGTGACGCCCCGAAAATTCGCCAAGGAAATCACACGCTAAAAACGTTTTCAGAAACGTTTTCATCGAAGCCCTAATTCCCCGAATCCTCCTCGCACAGCGTGCGAGCGTCGCGCGCGCGTGGCCAACCAGCCGCGGTCACCGCCGCAAATCTCGCCGGCGCGAGCACGCCCGCCGCCCGCTCTCTCTTTCTCTATTTCCTTTTTCTCCTTTTCCTCTTTTCCTTTTTCATTTTTCCTTTCCTTTTTCCTTCTTCCTATTTCTTTTTTTCCCTTCTCTTCCTCTCCCTCCTTACTTTTTCTTTTCCCTCCCTTTTCTTTTTCTTCTTCCTTTCCCTTCCCTTTTTTTCCCCCTCCTCCCTCTTCTCCTCCCTCCTTTCCCTGCTCCCGAGCACCACCCGGCCTCCGACTTCCGAGCCACGCCGCCCCCCCCCCTTCCCTCGCGCACGCGCGCGCCTGCTCCTGGCCGACCCCACCTGCGTCGCGCACACGCGCGCGCCCGAGCGCTGCCCGCACCCTCACCCCTGGCCGCGCGCCGGCCCTGCCCACGCCGCGCGCGAGCCCTCCCCCGGCCGTGCCGCGACGCACGCGCACGCGCAACGCGTGGCCGTGCGCCGCGCCGTGCCGCCCGCCGCTCGCACCCCCACCCCTGGCCGCGCCTCGCCGCGCCGTGCCCGCACGCACGCGCCCTCTCCTGCGCGTGGCCGCGCCGCCCGCCGCTGGCGCTCCGCCCTCGCCGCTCGCGCCGTCGTCCCTGTGCCGCACAGCGCCCGGCCCCCCTCCTCGCCCACGTGATCGACGTCGCCCTCGGCGCCCGCGCCTTTGCCGCACACCACTCCACAACGGCCGCAAGCAGCCGGAGCGCCATTAATGGTGCCCCGCACTGCCCACCGGCCGCTCGCGCAGCTCATCTCCGAGCCCCTTACTCCCCTATAAATCGGCCCCTCGCGCAGCTCATCTCCCGCACAGCCTCCATCACCGCTCCTAGCTCCCTCTCCGAGCCCCTAGCACCGCCCCGCCGTACTCCCAACGCCGCCACCGCCCGCCCCCGTCGTCCCACCTCCACACGCCACCCCGGCCCAAGGTAAGGCCGGGAACCAAATCCCCTTGCCCCCCTCTCCCTCATCCCCCTGCCCCGGGCCGCCCTTGGGCCCTGGCCGGCCGAAGTGGCCGCCGCCGCCGCCCCTTCCCCCTTTCTCTGCTTCGGTCACGGGGGGGGGAGGAGGAAGAACAGGGCAAATATGCCCGATAACCCCCCTGCCTTGTTCTCATTTCCAAATGAGGACCCCCTATTTACTCCCTTTTGCAAAAGAAACCCTGCTCTTTCTATTATTTCAAACCGAACCCCTCCATTACATAAACCTAAATATACCCGACACCCTTTAGCATGCCCTGAGTATTTCTAGGGTTCGCAAATAGGTCCTTACTCCCTCCGGATAATTACGAATAAGCCCCTGGACCCCTGTTTAACCCCTGAACCCCCCTTTACCTCATCATTTTATGCGCCAAACGATCTCCGATCAACCCAAAACTTTACCACGCCCTTTCTAGTATAGTTCTAACCATGCCATTAAGAAACCACCCAAAAATATTACCCCTATCTCCATAACTAAATTATTTCCGATTCAAGCTCAATGATAAAAGCTTTTGGTTCTTTCGCTTGATTGTGTGCCTGTTTGTTTGCGTCATAGGACACGGAGTGAACGAGGAAGGTCCCGACTATGATCAAGCGAACGAGGACCAATTTTGCGACCCCGAACCCGAGGGACAGTGCTTCGATCAGGACCTCCCGCAAGGATTTGAAGATGGCAAGTTCAAACCTGCCCTTTGATGCATGTTTCTATCCTAGTTTTTATAAACACAACCCAGTGGCCTGTTTTATGAAATTGCATGGTTTTGCGTGCTGAAAACATGGTAGGATAGCCACCCTTGTTTGTGATAACCATACCTTGACCACCTGGTTTTATAAAGAAAATGTGTGTGTGTGGGAAGGGATAAAATGTGGTTTTGAAAGATGAGTCAGACGGGATGGATGGCATTTCTGTGTGAATTGCCGTTGGTGTGCTCGTACCTGTGTGGTTGAGCGAGGAAGGGAGATATCCATCTTGTCACCCCTAAGGACCGAGTTGATGTGTCATCTCACCTAGCTTCCTGTCGTGCAAACCACTTGACCGTTGTATGGGCAACGGTTTAGCATAAATCCCACTAGTTAGTCTGATAGCCATCAGGAGAGCTGAGAGCAACGGGTGATCAAGGAGAAGGGATAAGCTCTGTGTGACTTATGCCCCGGTTAAACCTTGGAGATAGGTCGAATGACCCCTTGATGGATCCCGTCGTGGCTAGTCAGGTCTAGCTAAGGTGGGTAATGGCTTTGTTGGGATCTGCAACGACACTAAGGTGATCGTGCTGTGGTACCCCACCTGTGGGTAAAGTTGCACACCTCTGCAGAGTTAAAATCTATTCGAATAGCCGTGCCCACGGTAATTGGCAAGTTATGGTGTGGTCACATAACTAGTGTATCTCTCTAGGAATGGTTGGACTAGTGTGGGTTGTTTGGAAAGTGTCTGGCAGTTGTGCCGTGTGCTACGGCGGACGGGGAGTCTGGTAGCAGCTTAAAACTTAGATCCTGTGTGGATCAACATCATGTGCTCTTTGGTACTAGGAAACTTGTTTTGAAATTGTTTTTAAACGAACCTTTGCATACAACAGAGTTTTCCACAAATGAACCATAACCTTATCCTTGGATTGTCCTGTGCATTGATTTCTGTTATACCCCCTCCGTGGGTGTGGTTGGACTTGCTGAGTACGTTTGTACTCACCCCATTCTTACTTCTTACAGCAGAGAATCCAGACTACCTCCCCGAAGACGTCGAGTAGGGTTTCGTCCTGCACCCAGTCTTGCCTGTGGTTAGGGCCACCGCTGGAGTTCCGCATGGCACAAGACTCTGATGACCCTCTTTTTGTAGCTAGTGTATAGTGTGGGTTTTAGTCATAATCCTCGTGATAGTGGGGCTTCACTGCCCATTACCGCGTAGAGTTGTACGGTGATGTACCATCTGATATAATAAAAGTGTTATCAGCCTCCTGGGACTAATAAAGCATCATTTTTAAGTCTTCCCTGATGGGGGGGGACGCTTCAGGTGGTATCAGAGCCGTAGGCTGGCCGTAGGACGTGACCCTAAAAGCGAGACCCTTTTTC
This sequence comes from Panicum hallii, assembly GCF_002211085.1. Classification (NCBI taxonomy): domain Eukaryota; kingdom Viridiplantae; phylum Streptophyta; class Magnoliopsida; order Poales; family Poaceae; genus Panicum; species Panicum hallii. Next base: position 17,066,389 of record NC_038043.1, read on the forward strand.
AGGCCCCAGAACTTGTTCTTACTTAGCTTTTTTCCTGCACAAACACTCACCACTGGTCTTTGCCCTGTTCCAGATGGCTGACAATGGATGGGTTGATGGAGTCTGCCACGCAGAGCCCGGCCGTCCTAAGTTATTAATACTCAGCCTGGACCGCATCGGAGTTATGGAACCACCAGAGTACGCCTACCGAGAATACACCTCCAAGGGCACCCTTCGGTGCGACATGATAGTCTTTGTGGAAAAAAGCACCCGCTACCCTGATGTGGACCCCTGGTTCATCTCCACCTCTGGCTTTCGCTTCCCTGACACCTACCGAAAGGCCGCCCGTAAAGCCCTACGACGACTGCATGTGATCTACAAGCACCACCTTCAGCGGACTCCTATGGGATTTTTCCCACCTACTGAAGGAAGAGGACGCACTTGGATTGCCCGGATGAGAGGACTCGGAAGAGAAGAAGAAGGCCTAGAAGATACGGTCTCCCACCTATCCATCTACCTTACGGGCTTGGATGCACTCTACCGCGAACAGGTGGCACAGCTGAAGCAGCTAATCCATAGGGCAGAAAAAGCAACCCAGGAACTGGAAGAACAACAGATAAGAGCCGCACGCGCCGAGTATTCCTTAGCCGCCCTCCAAGCCCGGATGCAAGAGTATGAAAACCGCAGAGGAATAGGTGGATGGATAGAGGAAGAAGAGGAACCCGAGGAAACCCATTGGGATAAAGGTACTCAGACTGAAGATGAGGTGATGGATCGGTGCCTCCCAATAAAGAAGCGCCCTATCAGAATCGGGGAAGAATCCCCATGATAGGAGTAGCACTCCAAGCTAGAACCCTACCCTAATAACCACGTATCCATGGAAACTGTACCCCCATGTTGCAATAGTAAATGTTACCTACTCCCTTTGTACCTGTGCAAGATTGTTTACCCTGTCCTTGTTTCAGATGGCTGAGGAAGGATGGACCCAGGGCAATTGCCAAGCTACACCTAGCTTTCCCAGCCTTTTGATCAACGCCCTGGAAAGCCTTGGTGTTACGGAACGCCCAAGGTACTACAGCAGAGAGTACGAACACCATGGTACCCTCCGCTGCAGGGTGGTCCTGGTCATCGCCAGGAGCAATCGCTACCCCGACATCCAGCCATGGCGAGTGACTGCCACAGGGTTTAGGCACCAGGACACCTACCCCTTGACCGTCAGAAAAGCACTCCGTTATTTATGCCGGATTTTTGAAAGATACCTCGCCCCCACACCAATGAGGTTCTTCCCGCTAGCCATCAGAACCCCAGTTTGGGAAGCACACATGAGAAGTCTGGAACGACGTCGCCATGAAGAAGGCCCTCTGTATCAAGTGGCTACTTATCTAGCCGCCTTGGACCAACTCTTCGATGAGCAAGCCAACCTTCTGAGGGAGCAGACCCATCGAGCCGAGCAAGCAGAGCTCGCAGTAAGACTGCAGCAGATTCGAGCAGCCCAAGCCGAAGCAAGAGCCACGGCCGCGGTCAGCAGCGAAGCAGTTGCCCAAGAGAGCCTCAGGCAGGCCCGAGACCGGCGTATGCAGGAATGGACCCGAAGTGGAACACCAGTCCCGGCAATTGGAGAAGACCATGTTTTACTCGGGACACCCGTCATAGGGTGGGGACCACTCTTTGGAAATTCACAAGCCCCATCCGAGAATCCTGAAAGTTCTGCTACCGCCGTTGAAAGAGATGGTGCTGCGCAACCCTTGGCAAATGGAAATCCAGAGAACGGCGAGCAAGGATTACTCACACTCCCCGCCCCAGAAGAAGGCACGCCCCGCAATTGAAATAACCGACGCCACCCTAGTGATGTGTCCCCAGCCGCTTTTGCTTAAGTCGTGCCCTTAGGCCTGACCCCGAACGAGTAGTACGAGACCTAGTCTTACCCCCAAGCTGTACCCCCTTGCAGTAATGAAGATGTTTGTGCTTGTTGTTTGTGATGTTGTGTGCTGGTTTGTTGAATGCTGCTTGTTTATGTGACTACTGGCAGGAGGTAGATTCTGCCTTATATACGAATCAAACAACTTAAACATCACATAATCGTAACCCCACTCTACCCAATCAACAGATGGCTCCCCGGAGCGTCACGAGGGCCTCCCGTAGCCGGAACCCCGCAGCCGCTGGTGCCGGAGCACAGCCTGTTGGACAAAATCTTCCTCAGGGAGAATAGGAAGTAAGCCAGAACCGAGGAGAAAATCGAGGAGGAGAGCAACTACCACCACCCCACCCCTCGGAGACCTGGCACAGATAATCCACAACCAGACCCTCATACTGGAAACACTAGCCAATGCCCTCGTTAACCGGCAACCACGAGGGCAGAACATAAATGACAAACTGACAGCTTTTCTGAGGACCAAGCCGCCCACCTTTGCCGGATCCTGCAACCCTTTGGATGCAGACGACTGGTTATGAGTAATTCAGAGGAAACTCGAACCGTTTGAATGCCAGGACCGAGACAAAGTCCTTCTAGCAGCCCACCAACTCACCGGAACAACATTAGCCTGGTGGGAAAATTATTGTGCCGCAGCCGAGGATGCCTCCACCATCACTTGGGACGAATTCGTGAAGGAGTTCCGCCGTTATCACATCCCTTCGGCCACCATGAAGCGCAAGGTGGATGAATTCCGTGCACTGCAGCAAGGAAGCATGACGGTGGAAGAGTACACCCACCGGTTCATAGAGTTGGCCCGATATGCACCGGAGGAAGTGAACGACGATGACAAGAAACAAGACATGTTCAAGAAGGGACTAAACCCAGAACTCCGGACCTTGCTTACCCCTCAGATCTATCCTGACTTCAATACCCTGATGAACAAGGCTATCCTTACGGAAAGGGCCAAAACCGAAGAGAGGAATTATAACAAACGCAAATTCCTGGAAAGTAAGGCCCGCCAACAGGACCGTTTCTAAAAGCCGAGGAACTTCAGCTACACTGCACCGAGATCTCAGGCCCCAATGCAGTATAGGACTCAGTCTCAAGTGACGGGACCACGGGCCCATAACACACAGCTTGGGAGCCAGAATACCATGAGGGCCCCGCAGAGCAATGCAAGCCTGGTCACCTCCAACAACAATAATGTTAAGGCCTGTTTCAACTGCCGTGAGACAGGGCATTTCATTGCCAATTTCCCTTATGCCAAGAATAAGCCAGCTACATCAGCCTTCTCCAACATGGTGAATGGACCCAGACCAGCCCTGACCGGTGCCAACCGAGTACCCATCCGCAACAATGACAACAGTCAGCAAACGAAGCAGCCCCAGCAATCATTTGGACAAGCCCGCGTCAATCACATCGACGCACAGGAGGCTCAAGGAGCTCAGGGCGTAGTGCTCGGTGAGTACCTAGTCAACTCAGCTCTGGCAACGGTATTATTTGATTCTGGAGCATCGCACTCGTTCATATCCTCAAATTTTGTGGAACAACACAGAATACCTACAGTACTACTAAAAACACCCCTATTAACCCGGACGCCTGGAGGCGACATCAAATGTCAACTAGGTTGTCCACGGGTAAGGATCAATTTAAGTGGGGTAGAATTTCTAGCAGACTTGGTAGTACTTAAGGCTAGAGGAATAGATGTGATCCTTGGAATGGATTGGTTAAGCCAACACAATGGGCTGTGCTGACAAAGTGGTACACCTAACAAACCCCGAAGGAGTACGAGTAACCTGCCATACCCAGGAAAGTGGGCTTAACCCAATGGTGTTTAACATGGAAGCCAAGTCCTTAGAAGAAGTTCCGGTAGTAAACGAATACCCGGATATCTTCCCCGAAGAACTTCCTGGAATGCCACCGGACAGGGATATAGAGTTCGTCATTGACCTTATCCCTGGAACCTCCCCTATAGCCAAGAGACCCTATAGGATGGCGGCCTCTGAGTTGACGGAGTTAAAGAAGCAACTAGAAGAACCGCAACGAATTGGCTTCATCAGACCAAGCTCATCGCCATGGGGAGCCCCAGTTCTATTTGTCAAGAAGAAAGATGGGAGTATGAGGTTGTGTGTAGATTACCGAGCACTGAACGAGGTTACCATTAAGAATAAGTACCCCCTCCCCAGGATTGATGACCTTTTCGATCAGCTAAAAGGGGCCAAGTACTTTTCCAAGATCGACCTAAGGTCAGGATATTTTTAGCTCAAGATTAGAGAAAGTGACATCCCTAAGACAGCTTTTGTCACCCGTTACGGGCAGTTTGAGTTCACCGCAATGTCCTTCGGACTAACCAATGCCCCTGCCTATTTTATGAACCTCATGAATAAAGTATTTATGGACGAGCTGGATAGGTTTGTCGTAGTCTTTATCGACAACATACTTATCTACTCCAAGAGTATTCAGGAACATGAGCAACATCTGCGGGTAGTATTGGAAAAGCTGAGAATACATAAGCTATATGCCAAGTTTAGCAAGTGTGAATTCTGGCTGGAGAGAGTAGCTTTCCTTGGTCACATTCTGACCGCAGAAGGCGTAGCAGTGGACCCAGAGAAGGTCGAAGCCATTTCCAACTGGCAGCGACCGACGAATGTTAGTGAAATCAGAAGTTTTCTTGGATTAGCTGGGTACTATCGGAGATTTATTGAGGGATTCTTCAAGATAGCCCGACCCATGATGGAACTTCTTAAGAAGGAGAAGAAGTTCGCCTAGACAGAATCTTGTGAAAGAAGTTTTCAAGAATTGAAGCAAAGGTTGACAACCGCCCCAGTGCTGACCCTTCCAGACATTCATCGAGATTTTGTCATTTATTGTGACGCATCCCGACAAGGATTAGGATGTGTGCTGATGCAAGACGGGAAAGTCATTGCATATGCTTCCCACCAACTCAGGACTCATGAGCAGAACTATCCGACCCATGATTTGGAATTTGCGGCCGTAGTGCATGCCCTTAAGATTTGGAGACACTACTTGATTGGAAATAAGTGTGAGATTTACACCAACCATAAGAGTCTGAAGTATATCTTCACCCAACCGGATTTGAACTTAAGATAGAGAAGATGGTTGGAGTTGATTAAGGACTACAATTTGGAAATCCATTATCACCCTGGAAAAGCGAACGTGGTAGCCGATGCCTTAAGCCGGAAATCCTATGGGCCCAAAGATGACCATCTGCGCGAGGAAATAGCATGATTAAATGTGCACATTGTTCCTCGAGGTTCCAGCCATGTGCTGAATGTCCAATCAACACTAGAGGATAGAATTAGAGAGGCTCAAAGCTTGGATCAGGAGTTAATAAAGATCTGCAAACAAACTGGAGAAAACAAAGCACCGGGTTTCAGAGTAGACGATAAGGGAGCGTTATGGTACGAGAATAGGATTTGTGTACCCCAGAATGGAGACTTCCGGCGGATAATCATGGACGAAGCCCATAACTCGGCCTACTCCATCCACCCAGGATCCACCAGAATGTATATGGACATAAGGCAAAAATATTGGTGGAATGGAATCAAGGCGGATATTGCACGATTTGTGGCTCAATGTGATACTTGTCAAAGGATCAAGGCCGAACATCAAAAGCCAGCAGGATTATTGCAACCCCTACCCATTCCGGTTTGGAAATGGGATGAGATAGGAATGGACTTTGTAGTGGGTCTACCTAGAACACAGAAGGGACACGATTCCATATGGGTAATAGTGGACCGACTCACTAAATAGTGGACCGACTCATTTCATACCCGTACGAACTAATTACGGTGGAGAAAAGCTGGCAAAGCTTTATGTGGAGAACATAGAAAAGTTAAATGGAGTGCCTAGCAGAATTGTCTCAGATAGAGGAACCCAATTCACCTCTAGGTTTTGGAAAAGCCTGCATAAAGCCATGGGCACCAAGTTAGATTTCAGCTCCGCATACCACCCACATACGGATGGTCAAACCGAAAGGGTAAATCAGGTTATGGAAGATATGCTGAGAGCATGCGTCCTGACCTATGGAAAGGATTGGGAGCAGAGTCTGCCCTATGCAGAATTCTCGTACAACAATAGTTACCAAGCCAGTTTGGGCATGTCGCCATTCGAAGCTCTCTATGGAAGGAAGTGCAAAACTCCCCTAATGTGGTCAGAAGTTGGAGAACGTGCCCTAGTGGGACCTGCACTTATAAAAGAAGCAGAGGAAAAAGTAGCGGAGATCCGCGAGAAATTGAAAGCGGCTCAATCCTGACAAAAGAACTACGCGGACAAGAAAAGGCGGGAAATAAGTTTCAACCCAGGAGAGTTTGTTTATCTCAAAGTCTCACCCATTCGAGGAACGCGAAGATTTCAGGTACAAGGAAAATTGGCCCTCGATACATTGGACCGTATCGAGTTCTGAAGAGAGTCGGAGCAGTGGCATACCGACTGGAGTTACCAGAAGAAATGTCGGATATACACCCAGTGTTTCATGTCTCGCAATTAAGAAGGTGTTTGAGAGTACCCGAGGAAGAACACGTGCCGGTGGAAATAATAGATCTGCAGCCCGATCTGCGATACCAGGAAGTACCGGTCAAAATTCTGGACACTGTCACTAGGAGGACAAGAAACTCCGAAGTACGGATATGCAGGGTTCAATGGAGCAGACACGGAGTAGAGGAAGCAACTTGGGAGCGTGAAGATGCCCTAAAGAAGCAGATTCCCCATCTGTTTAGGAACAAGTCGAATCTCGAGGACGAGATTCATTTTAAGTGGGGTAGGTTTGTGACGCCCCGAAAATTCGCCAAGGAAATCACACGCTAAAAACGTTTTCAGAAACGTTTTCATCGAAGCCCTAATTCCCCGAATCCCCGAACCGACACCAAATCCGGCCGCGGTCCCGCCCCTCGTCCTCCTCGCGCAGCGTGCGAGCGTCGCGTGCGCGTGGCCGACCAGCTGCGGTCACCGCCGCGAATCTCGCCGGTGTGAGCACGCCCGCCGCCCGCTCTCTCTTTCTCTATTTCCTTTTTCTCCTTTTTCTCTTTTCCTTTTTCATTTTTCCTTTCCTTTTTCCTTCTTCCTATTTCTTTTTTCCCTTCTCTTCCTCTCCCTCCTTACTTTTTCCTTTCCCTCCCTTGTCTTTTTCTTCTTCCTTTCCCTTCCCTTTCTTTTTCCCCCTCCTCCCTCTTCTCCTCCCTCCTTTCCCTGCTCCCGAGCACCACCCAGCCTCCGGCTTCCGAGCCACGCCGCCCCCCCCTTCCCACGCGCACGCGCGCGCCTGCTCCTGGCTGACCCCACCTGCGTCGCGCACATGCGCACGCCTGAGCGCCGCCCGCACCCTCACCCCTGGCCGCGCGCGAGCCCTGCCCACGCCGCGCGCGACGCACGCGCACGCGCAACGCGTGGCCGTGCGCCTCGCCGTGCTGCCCGCCGCTTGCACCCCCACCCCTGGCCGCTCCTCGCCGCGCCGTGCGCGCACACGCGCGCCCTCCCCTGCACGTGGCCGCACCGCCCGCCGCTGGCGCTCCGCCCTCGCCGCTCGCGCTGTTGTCCCTGTGCCGCACAGCGCCCGGCCCCCCCTCCTCCCCCACGTGATCGACGTCACCCTCGGCGCCCGCGCCTTTGCCGCACGCCACTCCACGACGGCCGCAAGCAGCCGGAGCCCATTAATGGCGCCCCGCACTGCCCACCGGCCGCCACCAGTCGGCCCCTTACTCCCCTATAAATCGGCCCCTCGCGCAACTCATCTCCCCCACAGCCTCCATCACCGCTCCTAGCTCCCTCTCCGAGCCCCTAGCACCGCCCCGCCGTACTCCCAAGGCCGCCACCGCCCGACCCCGTCGTCCCACCTCCACACGCCACCCCGGCCCAAGGTAAGGCCGGGAACCAATTCCCCTTGCCCCCCTCTCCCTCATCCCCCTGCCCCGGGCCGCCCTTGGGCCCTGGCCGGCCGAAGTGGCCGCCACCGCCGCCCCTTCCCCCTTCCTCTGCTTCGGTCACGGGGGGGAGGAGGAAGAACAGGGCAAATATGCCCGATAACCCCCCTGCCTTGTTCTCATTTCCAAATGAGGACCCCCCCTATTTACTCCCTTTTGCAAAAGAAACCCTGCTCTTTCTATTATTTCAAACCGAACCCCTCCATTACATAAACCTAAATATACCCGACACCCTTTAGCATGCCCTGAGTATTTCTAGGGTTCGCAAATAGGTCCTTACTCCCTCCGGATAATTACGAATAAGCCCCTGGACCCCTGTTTAACCCCTGAACCCCCCTTTACCTTGTTATTTTATGCGCCAAACGATCTCCGATCGACCCGAAACTTTACCACGACCTTTCTAGTATAGTTCTAACCATGCCATTAAGAAACCACCCAAAAATATTACCCCTATCTTCATAACTAAATTATTTCCGATTCAAGCTCAATGATAAAAGCTTTTGATTCTTTCGCTTGATTGTGTGCCTGTTTGTTTGCGTCATAGGACACGGAGTGAACGAGGAAGGTCCCGACTGTGATCAAGCGAACGAGGACCAATTTTGCGACCCCGAACCCGAGGGACAGTGCTTCGATCAGGACCTCCCGCAAGCATTTGAAGATGGCAAGTTCAATCCCGCCCTTTGATGCATGTTTCTGTCCTAGTTTTTATAAACACAACCCAGTGGCCTATTTTATGAAATTGCATGGTTTTGCTTGTTGAAAACATGGTAGTATAGCCACCCTTGTTTGTGATAACCATACCTTGACCACCTGGTTTTATAAAGAAAATGTGTGTGTGTGGGAAGGGATAAAATGTGGTTTTGAAAGATGAGTCAGACGGGATGGATGGCATTTCTGTGTGAATTGCCGTTGGTGTGCTCGTACCTGTGTGGTTGAGCGAGGAAGGGAGATATCCATCTTGTCACCCCTAAGGACCGAGTTGATGTGTCATCTCACCTAGCTTCCTGTCGTGCAAACCACTTGACCGTTGTATGGGCAACAGTTTAGCATAAATCCCACTAGTTAGTTTGATAGCCATCAGGAGAGCTGAGAGCAACGGGTGATCAAGGAGAAGGGGTAAGCTCTGTGTGACTTATGCCCCGGTTAAACCTCGGAGATAGGTCGAATGACCCCTTGATGGATCCCGTGGTGGCTAGTCAAGTCTAGCTAAGGTGGGTAATGGCTTTGTTGGGATCTGCACCGACACTAAGGTGATCGTGCTGTGGTACCCCACCTGTGGGTAAAGTTGCACACCTCTGCAGAGTTAAAATCTATTCAAATAGCCGTGCCCACGGTATTGGGCAAGTTATGGTGTGGTCACATAACTAGTGTATCTCTCTGGGAATGGTTGGACTAGTGTGGGTTGTTTGGAAAGTGTCCGGCAATTGTGCCGTGTGCTACGGCGGACGGGGAGTCCGGTAGCAGCTTAAAACTTGGATCCTGTGTGGATCAACATCATGTGCTCCTTGGTACTAGGAAACTTATTTTGAAATTGTTTTTAAACGAAGCTTTGCATACAACCGAGTTTTCCGCAAATGAACCATAACCTTATCCTTGGATTTTCCTGTGCATTGATTTCTATTATACCCCCTCCGTGGGTGTGGTTGGACTTGCTGAGTACGTTTGTACTCACCCCATTCTTACTTCTTACAGCAGAGGATCCAGACTACCTCCCCGAAGACGTCGAGTAGGGTTTCGTCCTGCACCCAGTCTTGCCTGTGGTTAGGGCCACCACTGGAGTTCCGCATGGCACAAGACTCTGATGACCCTCTTTTCGTAGCTAGTGTAGTAGTGTGGGTTTTAGTCATAATCCTCGCGATAGTGGCGCTTCACTGCACATTACCGCGTAGAGTTGTACGGTGATGTACCATCTGATGTAATAAAAGTGTTATCAGCCTTCTGGGACTGATAAAGCATCACTTTTAAGTCTTCCCTGATGGGGGGACGCTTCAGCTTGCCTTCTTGAGTAGGGTTGGGGGCAGGAGTGTCAGAGGCTTCCGAACTTTGGTTTGGGGCTTCAGTTAGTTCCTCGACGACTTGTGTTGGGTCTTCAGAACACCCTTGGTCTAGACCTAAGACCAACTCGTAATCTCCGTCGTCGAGCGTCATTGATTCTATATGATATACAATAATTTAAGTAAAATAAGATTTGAATTTAAGATCTTATATCATAACAAGGTTGCAATCCAACAGAGTCAGCACACATGAGTTCATGAAATAAAAGGGGTTATGTTTGAATTACCATTCATAATTGAGTCATGATTATAGTACTGAATTTATTGCAAACAGAAACTAGAACCTTTGGATTTGAATTTAAGTTCCAAGTTTAAATTCAAAACTTAGGTAAATAGGATCATAAAGTTTTGAAAATCTACTTATATACTAATCATCAACACATTAGGTTATGGTAAAAGATCTAATTAACTAAGCTTAAGGAACATGTTTCACTAATTTCATTTTATTTCAAAGTTTGAATTGCCCTAAATTCAAAAGAAGTTGAGCTACAAAACAAAGCCAAGTTTGAAACTTTTACACAAGGTTACACATAGCCTATAGAAGTTACATACTAAAAATCATAAGAAACAAAGTTAAGGTGTAGAAGTTACACACAAAAATACCTCTCAACTTTAGATTTAAAATAGACACAAAAGTATTTAGTTTCATACTAAACTTCATTAACAAAAGTTGTAGGGCTTGAAATCTAGTTTCCAACAAAACTAGTTTTGCAATTTTTGGATTTTTCTACAATTTATACTGAGTTAAACATGTTTCAGCCATTTGAAAGAACCTAACTAAAGCTATTTGCAGAAAACCCCCGGGACTTCTTTCTCCTTTAAACACCCACCCCTCCCTCATGGCTCTCTTCTTACAGGTGGGACCTCCTCTGCTTCTTCTCCCGCCCCCATCCCATGGCCACGGGCCGGACGTCGAGGCAGGCGCGGTGGCCTGCTCCCGCTGGCGACCCTGCCCGAGACGGAGCCCGGCCACACGGCAATCCCGCGCGCAGACCCACGCAGGGGCATCTCTACCTCCACCCCATTTCCCCTGCTGACCCGGAACGCCACGGCCGGCGACGAGACAAGGCTCGGCCATGGTGGCCGGCGACGCCAGGGCCACAGGTCCCCCAAACAGGTTGCTAGGGAGCACCACCATCGCTCCCTGAGCAAGCCCCAACCCTAGCCACGCCTCGAGACAGCCGGAGCTCACGGCTCGACTGCGGCGCCCCATGGCCATAGCTCGGCCATGGCGGCAGCATGCGTTCCGGCCGTCCAAGGCATGGAGCAAGCGCTAAACCGGCTCAACCACGATCTACCTGTGACAGTTCATGTATTTGTAACGCTAGGAAGATATTTCGTTAGTGTGAAATATGTGTTTGTTTGTTTAAAGCTTATGTGAGTTTATGTGAAGCTTTTGAAAATTTAAAAGTACAAGTTAAAAGGGTATTTTTGTAATTATAGAAAAACCAGGGTTGTCTTTGCAAAATGTATTTGGAGAAGGATAATTTCGAAATAAGTGAAAGGTGGTTTTGTAAACATGTTTTCCTTATTTTATCCCTGGGAAAAATATATATTTATTTATCCAAAAGTTTCATTGGAAATGTGTATGTTGAAGTGTGTAAAAAGTTTGGGTAAAATGGTAAAAATAAGGGTGTTTATGTAATTTTATAGAAGTATAAGTCCTTTTATGCAAATATTTGAATTACAAAAGTAACTCTCAAAATTTACACAGGACTAAAGTGAAAAAGTGCAAGTCATCATGACATGTCTATCCAATCTTAATGACGAGTCTATCCCGTCATCATGACGTGTCATAAATGCTTGCATTTAGGTCCTGAATTTTATAAAATTTCATTCTTTAGGACAAAAGCAATTCAAATCCGACTTTTGTTCAAAGATTCATGTGTAAAAATGTAAGATTTGAGTTTTTGAACTTGAGCCCTAAAGCAATGTTGTAGAATTTGAAAAACTCTCCAACTTTCGTTTTGGGCATTTCTTCATTTGGGTTTTAAATCAACGGGAAATTTTGTTTTACAAACAAGTCCCTGCAGTTTTCTGAAATTATGTTTAGGTCCTTGGGAAAGTCCATCTGTTCTTCTTCTCTCCTCTTCCTTATCCTGTTGTTTCCTTCTTTTTCTTTCCTCCAACCGGCAGCTCCATCCAAGTTCCACTTTTCTTCCTCCTGTTGCCTCCTTCGGTTCCTTCCTCGGGCAGAGCAAGGCGCGGCGCCAGAGCTGGGCGCTGGGCGTGCGGGCGTCGCGGGAGGCGAGCGGCAGCTCGGCTCGGTGGCAGGTGAGCGCGCGGAAGCCAGCGGCGTAGGCGGCTCAGGCGCGTGCGGCGCCAGGCGGGGCGAGCGGCGCGGCTCGGGTCGAGCGCGCGGGCGAGCGGGCCCAGGAGCGGGAGCGGGCCGGCACTCGGCGGCTGGCAGCGGCGGGCCCGGGTGAGCGCAGCAGCAAGCGCTGGGGCGCGCGCGGGCGAGAGGCGGCAGGCGGAGCGCGGCTCGGGTGCTAGGCGCGCGGGCGGCTGCAGCTCGCGGCGGCGGCTCGAGCGCGGCGTGGTGGGCAGCGCAGGCGCGTGGCCCGGGGCAGCGGCCTGGGCGCTAGCTGCGGCAGGGCCGGCGGCGCATACCGCGGGGCGGCTCAGGCGCTGCGCGCGGACGTGGAGAGCGCGGAGCGGCGAGTGCTCAGGCGGAGGCGAGCACAGCGGCAAGCACAGGGGCGGAGCTGGCTTGGGTGGAGCAGAACACCGGTGATGCAGGGCGCCTCGACTGGAGCGCGAACACAGGGAGCCGGCGAGGGTGCGGCAGTGGCGCGAGCGAGCGCGCGCAGGTGGAGTGGAGGCCGAGCAGGCAGGCGCGCGAGTGGCTCGCGGCACGGGCGCGCAAGCCCATGAGGCGCTGGCTCAGACGACAGCAGCGAGCAAGCGCGGGAGCTAGGCGCAGCGCAGCGGAAGCAGCGTGACGGCTGGAGTGGCAGCAGGAGCGTGCGAACGCTGGGCGGCCGGAGTAGTAGCGTGGGCGCACAAGCTTGGTGCGCGCGGTAGGCGCTGGACTGAGTGGCGCATGCACGTGGTGGCGCGGCAGACATGGAACTGAGGCGCGCGCGGTTCGGGCGTGCGCGGACGGAGGTGAAGCATGGCGGTTCGGGACCGACTCGCACGAAGAGCAACAAGGTCGCGCACGGCAGTACCTTGGCAAGGACGGTCGCGAAGGGATCTGTGACGCGGCTAGGCCGAGGCAACTGCGGGCCCGACAACAGGAGGAAGAAGAATAACCACGCAGGGCGACGACGTGCAGAGCGATGATATGTGGAAGTGGCGACCGGATGCGATGAACTCAGAGGAGCCACGCACGGCGAGCTCCCTTCATCCTTGAGGAGGCGGAGGGGCAGTTATGGCAAGGCGAGCTGGAGGAAAGGTGGCGAAGCGAAGGCGAAGGTCCTAGCGGATTTGAACTAGCATGTCCGCGGATGCAAGCGAGAGTGTTCTACCGGGGGCCAACTCAGCTCGTTTCTGCAGGCGCGTGCGTATGCAGAACAACAGACCACGCGCAAGCAAGTTGGAGGCTGATGGTGTGGAAGCAAAATGGGAGCGGCGGCCTTGCGAATGGGTGCGCAAGTATGCCGACAGTACACGCACCGGAGCAGTCAGGTCAAGGAGGGTTTCTTCTTGCGTGGGAAGAGGAAGTTCAACCGTGAGCAGGAAAACCCTAGGGTTCGCGGAGAAGTCAATATAGCGAACCCATTCAGCTCCATCGTCTCATCCCTGGGGTCCACGACGTTCAGCAGTTCCTACCCTCGTGGATCGCTCAACCGCTATCACCACGAGTCACCACAAAGACTACTCCTTTGGCCATCTTCCACCCACGACAACTCTTCACGGCATGCTTCTTCGTCAACCACGGAATCTCGTCATCATCGAGCTCATCTTATCATCGATTCTGTTCATTGCGGGAATTCACTTTCCGCCCATTCTTCCTTCACATTCGAAATTACCCCAAGGTTTGCCCTGATTCACTAAATCTTTCTAATGCCGGCGATTCCTTTGCCGGAATATCGTCGTTATCTTACTGTTCTCTATTTTTCCCCGACCAGGGACTTAATTGCTTTAATTTAGAAAGTTATAGGATGTTCTTTGTAAAATTTCTAAAGCATTCTTTATTTCAAATCAATGAACTTCTACATTTCATAGATTTTCGTAGGAAGTTCATAAAAATGTAAAATCAGTTTTGTTTGAAACCCTAAGTCAAACCCTACAAGTTTTATGTTGTAATCTTCAGTGAAAGTCTTTGATGTGTGGTCTAGGTCAAATGTTAGGGAATGAATGTTTTATTGCGCTTTATATTGTATGCTTGTGTTATAGCTGGAAAGTAAGCCATAGCATGTATGTCTTCAATAGAGATGTGTGATATTTAGTTAATCCTTTTACATGAATGCTCATATCCCTGCCATCAAGACATTGTTCTCGTCTTGATTGCAATCTCTTTAAGGCCCTTTTCGTATAAGGATCCCTGTTAGTTTGTGTGTATCTGCTGCTCAGCTAATACATCTCGGCAGCTATGCTTCAGCATCGGCTATCAGCTCCGTCGCTAAGCATCCGTTTTCTTTGAGTCTATGATGTTTCTGTGTAACGACTGTCAGCCGATGTAAATCTTTTGATATGCTTCTACCATCGGCTGGTTAGCTGATATGGTTGTTATCTTTCTCATATCGGCTACTGCCGATACAATTCTTTTGTTCTGTCCTACATCGGCTGCACATAGTCGATGTATTGGAGATGCACACACGATCTTAAGATTCTTGCTATCGGCCAATCCAAGCCGATTCTAGTTGTTTTCTATATCGGTTATGGCCGATCAACCCTTAGTATTCCTATCCTTATCTACACACTTCTATCAGCCGATTTATCGACTGAGAGATCGGCTATCTATGTCTATCGGTCCTATACCCTCAACTACACTCCAATCGGCTGTACGTCACTCAATTGTTGTGCTGATGTAATCGAGTCGATACAACCACACCTAGTTACCTAGAATAACACTTAAGCACATCTCAGTTAAGACACAACTGCTTTAGGAATCACCCCTCTGCTAAAGTAATCGATGCTTTCATCGATCATCTAGGGACCCGATGCACCTTTCCATCGGCTAAACCTCTGCTGTTTCCAGTCGGCTCTGTTGTAATCTTCAACGAGTAACCGATTTTAATTGGTTATCCACCTAAAGCTCTATCTAAGTTTAGTTTCAGAATCTTTTTGGTTGTTATGTGAATAGAGTGTTATATGAGTGCTAGATTGCAACTGTATTGTGAAATAAGGTAGTTTTATGTGCACACTCTGAATGAAATGTTGCATTGCATGTAGATACGACTACTTCCGCAGACGGTACCTACAAGATCTTCCAGGAATCTGCGGAGGACTTTCCTGAAGACCAAGCAAATATCACCAAGGGAATATCGAAAGCCCCGAACCAAAGTTCGGAAGATAATGATGCTAACATCCTTAACTTCAGTCCCACCAGTAAAGGCAAGCCCCGGTGCATATCCCAGTATTTCAATCTATTACAATTCCATTATTATATTATATATTTTGCATTACGTCTAGGAGTTGAAATGAAACCCTAGTTGCATAAGATCATAGGAATCCAATGTATCGTACCTGAGTCCTTATCGCTTAGATGCTCTGCTAAATAGGGCCGGTAAAAGTCGGGTGATTTCCTGTCACTCGCGCGATATAGGAGTTGCTTGTTTACAATTCTGCAACCACTATAAGGATGATGGACAGGGTCATGTGCTGTGTCATGACCTGGAAGTTTACCCTGTCTGTTTTGATAAAAGTTTTAAGGTCGAAATGTGTGGTAGTGGTGGCTAAGCGTTTGAAAGTACTAGCCACATGCCGTGAAATATGGTAAGCGGTAAGCCTAGTACCCAAATGGCCCGGCAAATGGACGGGCTTCCACCACTCGACTTTTATTTTATGTTTACACGCACCGACGTGTGGGAGTACGTTCTGCATGGCAGACAGGAATACGAGTTTTGTAGTCGCGCTACAGACATATGTCCTGCACGAGTGATGTACGTACGGTTCTACAGTCGCTTGTGGTGGCCCTGATCCATAACCCGGAATATGAGGGAAACGGTTGCTTCGGAATACCCTGTTGGTATTCCGAGTGTGTGTGTTAGGTTTACCTTGCAAGGTTAAATTCGATTCGGATCGTCCGCCTCTCACGAGGATGAAATAATTGTTGATGGAATAATCTTGATGGATGATAATCTCTATTTTGCTTGTTTAGTATAGGTGCTTACCTAGAATGGCTAATCAAACCAGAATCTGAAAGCTAAAACTTGAAGGTAAGTTATACTCTCTGTTGCTTTTCAGCTGAAAATAAATCCAAAGCCTCTACAATGCCTTCATGAGTCTAGTTATGGGCTAAAGTATACCCAAACCCGGGTAAGCCTTGCTGAGTATTAGTATACTCAGTCTTGCTAGTGACTTGTTTTTCAGGTAAAGCCTTTGAAGATCCTACTCTTCCCCTGCCTTGGCCCTGTGCTCTTCCAGATGGTTGGTCCGTGGAATGGGATCCGTCCCCGGCCAACATTGATGATACCGAGTGATGTCGTGCCTGGGCTTAGCATAACATCCATCTTGACGACGTGCTGTAAATCATCGCGTATGTTTTCCGCTGCTAAAAACCATAGCTTTATAGTTTGTAATGTCTTTTCTAAATTTAGAACTTCGTACTGTTTTAAGAAACTCTTGTATTGTAATTTCCTGTGATGTAAAATATGATGGTGACTGTATCTCTGGACTCACCTTCGTGTGAGGTAACCTTATTTGATCCTGAGTATCGGTGGTTTATCGGGACGTTATCCGACAGGCCAAGGGATTATACCGTTTGAAGCACGCTGGAGCCCTCAGGAATGGACTCGCGTACTTGAGCCGGTATAATTCAGGTTGGTTCTGCCACACTGCCACTCGCTCTTATCCCCCTAAGCTACCCAGAACGGACCCAAAGGGCCGGGAGAAAGCTGCCCACCAGAGCAGGTCGACGGCGGCGCTCGGAACCGCAGCAAAACGCCAAAATCCGGCGAGGATAGATGCGAGGTCTGCTTGGGAAGTGGAGGGATGGTTGGTGGATGGCTTCACACACCTCTGGGCACAAGGAATTGAAGAGGGAAGGAAGGACGGCGACAGAAGCTCGTCGGAATGGCGTGGCACCGCTCAGGGGAGTCTGCTCGACGTGGAAGAGCGAGGGCCAGCCAGCGAGGGTAATGCGGCGGTGGGAGGAGGGACCGGGCGACGCGTGGAGAGGGAGAGCAGGAGGTGGACGGCGGCGCCCTGCATGGCGGTGGCCGGGGGGGCTGCATCGGCGGCAGAAGCAGAGCAGGGGAGCAGAAGGCAGAAGGGGCTCAGAGGAAGAAGATGAGAGGGGAAAACGTCCAAGGACTCATGTGTCAAATTGAAAAAAATCCAAGGACTTCTCTGTAAAGTAAAATTCCCCGTTGATCTAAAGCTCAAATGAGAAAGTGCCCAAAATAAAAGTTGTAGAGTTTTTCAAGCTCTACAAAAAAACTTTAGGGCTCAAGTTCAAAAACTCAAAGTTTGCAGCTTTACAAGATAGGTTTTGGATAAAGGTGAAATTTGAATTACATTGGTCCTTACCAAAGTGAATTTGATCAAATTTTAAACACATTTGCAAAAGTTCATCGAAGGTCATGATGACTTGTACTCTTACATATTAGCCCTCAAGTAAACATAAAAGTTACTTTTACACATCAATTATTTTACATAAAAGCCCTATAGTTTTTGTTTTAAATACACATAGGTCCCTATCTTTACACCACAAACCCATTTTTCTTAAGATTTAACCTCCCTTTTACACTTTCCTTCCTATAAAGATACAAATTTAGCACTTGGTATTATTTTTCTCCTAGGTTCTAGTGCTACCTTCCATTTCACCCAAATAACACTTAAGTCTATATTTTATAGAAATTACAGATATACCCCTAGCCTTTTTGTACTACCCACATATTCCATAATAAGCATACATATGTCATACCGAAACCTAGTGTCCATGTTTTCCAATTACCTGAATGTCACAGCCTTTCCCCCTAAAAAGAATCTCATCCCGAGATTCCGGAGCAGAGGAATTTGGATGATTAATTTCGGAAGTTGGCTTGGAAGAAATCCGGAAATTTATGCTGAAGATAAGATTCGGTTTCCCAGGTCGCTTCTTCTTCAGTGTGATGATTCCATTGAATTTTGAACATCCTAATGGTTTCTCTCCTAGTGCTTCTTTCTTTGGTGTCTAACACTTTGAGTGGATGTTCTGTATAGGTCAAATCAGGTTCGATTTCGATGGTTTGGGAATCGATGATTTCAGTAGGAAGCTTAACACACTTCCTGAGTTGGGACACATGAAAGATATTATGGATGGCCGCTAACTGAGAAGGATTTCAAAGGGTCCGATGTATCGAGGAGCAAGTTTTCCTTTTACGCCAAACCTTTGAACACCTCGGGTAGGAGAGACTCGAAGATATACGAAGTCTCCGATTTGAAACTGTAAAGGTCTTCTTCGTATATCAGCGTAGCTTTTCTGTCGAGATTGGGCTGCCTTCAGATTCATCTATATAATCTTCACTTTATCTTCTGCTTCAATGACTAGGTCGGGTCCAAAGATTTTACGTTCGCCGGTTTGTGACCAACTCAAAGGAGTTTGGCAGTGGTGACCATATAATGCTTCGAACGGGGCCATTTTGAGACTGGTCTGATAGCTATTGTTGTAAGAGAATTCTGCCAGCGACAAGCATTTGTCCCAATTCTTGTCGTAGTGAAGGACACAGACTCTAAGCATATCTTCCAAGATCTGATTCACTCATTCAGTTTGTCCATCTGTTTGAGGATGATATGCAGAGTTTCGAATTAACTTAGTTCCAAGAGCATCTTGAAGTTGCTCCCAAAACGGGGAAAAATTGTGTTCCACGATCAGAAATTATCATCTTAGGTATCCCATGAAGACGAACAATTTTCTCTAGGTAAATCTCGGCATACTTTTTTGGCAATATACGTAGTGTGCACGGGAAGGAAATGTGCAGTCTTGGTTAATCGATCCACAATTACCCAAATAGAGTCATGTCTCAGAGAAGTATTAGGTAGACCAACAATAAAATCCATACTGATATCCTCCCACTTACAAGAGGGAATGGGTAGAGGTTGAAGGATACCAGCAGTCTTTAGATGACTGGCTTTGACTCTTTGGCAGATATCACATTCTGAGACATACTTGGCAATTTCTCACCTCATACGAGTCCACCAAAAGTTTTGTTTCAGATCTTGGTACATTTTCGTACTACCAGGGTGCATAGAAAATTTGGACAGGTGAGCTTCATCCAATATCTGTTTACGAAGCTTATGGTCCTTGGGTACAACGATACGTTCGTTGAACCATAATACTCCTTCTAGATCCACTTGGAAGCATTTATATTTCCCTCCTCCTTGTGTTATCTCTTGCTTAATGACTTTAACTCCCTTACTGCGCTGCTGAGCTAGAATAATGTCATCCCTAAGCGTGGCTTCAACTGAGAGATGGTTTAAGTCACCTTGGGGAATGATTTCTAAATTAAGCTTTCTCATTTCCCAACAAAGAGTTTCGTTGAAAGCTTCAATAGATAAACAGGAACAATGTGCTTTGCGACTGAGTGCATCTGCAACGACATTGGCCTTGCCTGGGTGATAATGTACCTCTAGATCATAATCCTTAATCAGTTCTAGCCAGCGTCTTTGCCTCATATTCAAATCTACTTGCGTAAAAATATATTTGAGGCTTTTGTGGTCAATATATATATGACACTTTGCACCCATTAGATGATGTCTCCAAATTTTCAAGGCATGAATGACAGCGGCTAATTCAAGATCATGAGTAGGATAGTTCTGTTCATGAACTCTGAGTGCCCGTGATGCATATGCAATTACTCGGTGGTCTTGCATGAGTACACAACCGAGTCCAATTCCGGATGCATCACACTAGATGTCAAAGGGTTTTGACACATCTGGTTGAGCCAACACTCGAGCGGTAGTAAGACGATTCCTGAGAATGTGGAAGGCATCATCGCATTTTTGACCCCAAGCGAATTTAACACCTTTCTTTAATAGTTCGGTCATAGGTTTGGCTATTCTGGAAAAGTCAGGAATAAAGCGACGATAATAGCCCGCTAGACCAAGAAAGCTTCAAATTTGATGGATTGTTGCAGGAGGTTTCCAATCCAGTACTTCTTGCACTTTGCTGGGGTCAATGGATATACCGTCACCAGAAATGGTATGGCCCAGAAATTTTACTGTATTTAACCAAAATTTGCACTTGGAGAATTTGGCGTATAGGTGGTGGTCTCTTAATCGCTGAAGGATGATATGAAGATGTTTGGTATGATCTTGTGGGCTTTTGGAATAGATCAAGATATCATCAATGAAGAATACAACAAACTTGTCGAGTTCTTGCATGAAAACAGAATTCATGAGATACATGAAATAGGCGGGAGCATTGGTAAGACCAAACGACATGACCAAATACTCGTATAGACCATATCGAGTGGAGAAAGCTATTTTTGGAATATCACTGGGCCAGATCTTAATTTGATGATAGCCGGAACGAAGATCAATTTTAGAGAATACCTTAGCTCCGGCTAGTTGATCGAAAAGAATGTCAATGCGGGGTAGGGGATATTTGTTTTTAATAGTTGCTGCATTGAGAGGACAGTAATCAACACACAGCCTTAAGCTATTGTCTTTCTTTTTCACAAATAGTGCTGGACAACCCCATGGTGATGCACTTGGACGGATGAAACCCTTGTCTAAGAGGTCCTGGAGTTGGATTTTCAACTCGGCCAACTCATTAGGAGGCATACGATAAGATTTCTTAGAAATAGGGGCTGTGCCAGGTTGGAGTTCTATGATGAACTCGATATACCTATCTGGGGGCTTTCCAGGCAAATCATCCGGAAAGACATCTGGATGTTCACAAACAATAGGGATATCCATTAACTTAATCCCAGATGCAGCATAGGTGCAAGAGTTAAGATACTTTGGTTGTGAAAGATAAAGAATGGTAAGCTCGTGTTCAGGTGAATTTATCTCCACAGTTCGAGAAGAGATATCTAAAGATACATGGTACTGGGTCATCCAATTCATTCCTAAAAGAACATCTATTCCTTTTAGGTCTAGTAATAGTAAATCTGTCCTCATCAGATTGTTACCCATTTGAATTGGCATGCCTCTACAAACATGGTTTGAGGAGATGCTACCACCAGGAGTTGTTATCACATATACCCTACTAATAGGATAAATATCCAAGCCTATTTTAGTTCCAAACTTTGTACTGACAAAGCTATGGGTGGCACTGGTATCAAAAAGAACAATAACGGGGTGATGGTTGATAGAAAATGTACCCGTCATTATTTGTGCCCCTTCGGGAAGCTTAGAGAGTGTGGTGAGGTTCACCCTTCCTTGGCAGACCTGGACCATTTGTCTCTTGCCCTTACCCTTGTTGATCGGACTGGATGTCTGCCCTTGGAAAGATTTTCTAGGTTGAGGCCAGTCCTTGATAAAATGGGATGGGCTTCCGCAATTGAAACAACGGTAGTTGCTGTTTCCTTGGTTAGCTGGCGGAAAGCTCGGCCGCGGGCCTTGTTGTGGTTGCTGCTGAATTTGTGGCAGCGGTGGTCGGTTGAATCATGCCTGTTGGGGTGGTCTGGCTACCCATCTGCCAGGCAAATTGCCTCGAGGCGGGGCTCGAGGGGCGTTGCTCGGGACCAACCGATACCTTGACGATTGCGTAGTTGCAGGCCCTGTAGGTGCCTTCCGTTTCTTTTCTGCTCTGTGGGCTGAGATACAATCTTCTTGAGTAATGGCCATATTGACTAACTCATTAAAATTGTCGGCCTTTACCAAATTCAATCGTTCTTTAAGTTTGGTACTCAAGCCTCGGCGAAAACGATCTCTTTTGCAGGCATCACTGTCTGCATGGTATCCCGTGTATTGGCACAAGTGGTTGAAAACTTGTGCGTATTGCATGATGGTGCGGGTTCCTTTAGTCAGGTTCAGAAATTCATTGAGCTTGCGCTCAATGAGTCCCTCGGGTATGTGGTGCGCTCGAAAGGCAGTCCGGAACTCATCCCAGGTGACAACATGATCGACAGGCTGCATGGCGTAAAAATGATCCCACCATAGGCGAGCTGTGCCGCGGAGTTGCTGTGCTGCAAAAAGCGCCTTGTTTTTGTCTGAACATGAAGCAGATAATAAGGCGAAATTGGACTCGATGGTTCGAAGCCAAGCGTCTGCGTCCAGAGGCTCGTCTACCTTATGGAATAATGGAGGCTGGGTACTAAGGAAGTCTTGGTAACTGGCCGACAGGGGTTCATCTCGGCCTCGGGGTTGCTGGTGGAAGTGGCCCATCTGAGCTTGTACAAGTTGGTTGAGAAGTTCTGTTTGTCGGGCCATGACCTCGGCCAAATTTGGAGGTGGCGGTGGCGGTTGCTGAGAACCACTGGCCTGATCTGCCCGGAATCCTTCCAGGGTTCCGCGAGTAGCTCCAACCATCTGAAATAAAGGAGATATCCATTATCAACTATATTCTTACTCCAATTTCAGATGATGTACAATTACCAAAAGAAAATGTAATTCATACGCTCCCTTCAATCCACTCAGAACAGATGCAAGGACATTGAGCAGGATAACAAAACACAAGATTTAGATTGCTATATAAACACTGGTAATCCTTACATTTTACACCAACGTACTTAAACCATACCAACCTTTACCTAAGGACCCATGCCACATATACAACAAGTGGCTCTACATCTAAATAGACTACACACCACTTATGTCACACTTTTCTACACTAGTTACAACTAGACTATTACCCACTCAACCACAACTAAAAGTCATCAAAGTTGCCTACTGATGACTGACTACCCGAAGAGGAATGATGGGGACTGATAATAGGATCTCCGTGCTCAAAATTAATCTCGGAGACTCCCTCAATTTCTTCAGGATCTTCTTCTTCTTCTTCAGGTGCCGGTACTATAGGAGGTACAGGCTGCTGTTGAAGCTCATTTATGTGTGCATTAGCATCATCGACTTCGAGAATGAGATCATGAATCTGCTCTTGAAGAAATTCAATGATCGTGTTGCGTTGGGTGATTGTCGCATCACTCTCATTGATTTGATCTTTGCGATGATGAATAGTCTCATTTTGGGTAGCAATGATTCCATCTTTCTCAATCACCAAAGCTCGAAGTTGATCCACTTGGGTGAGATGTCTATCAGCTTCCCTATAGAGACTTCGCACAACATTAACCAATTGGCCCATCTCACGATGCAGTAACAATTGGTAATGATACTGCACATTCATAAATCGCATCATACCTCGAAGTGCTTCCTCCGGTGGACCTTCTAGTCTGTGACTCTCAGGAACTATCCTGAGATTCCATTCTGGCTCATTAGGATCTGTTGTAGCAAATAAACCAATGGGTTGCCCTGCGACTTCCCCGGGATGCTGATTACAGAAAACATAGATAGCTTCCAGTGCTGCTCCTTCAATGGTATCCACAATTCGATAACCCATCACTTCAATTTCAATGGGTTGCCATTGGGGACGATGAGGGTGTTGAGGGATAGTCATTTTGACCCGAGCTCGATAAATGCCCTCTTCCTAATACTCCATGGCATCATACTGTGGAGGGTCGATATAGCCAAATGACCTTAAGGATTCCCAAAGTAAACGAGGAAAACCCTCCCAATGCAGGGCATTTGTATGGAGATGCCCTGCCGGATCCCAAAAGATGTTAGGAAGGGCTGCCATCTGCAATAGAAATGCAAATGGTGAGACCTTTTACCTTGCTGAGAAAGTACAAGATAAATAGAACGAGATAATCAATTCTGATAACAGCAAGAACTGAAAATCAGATGGAAGTCTAAGATACTTTAAGATACCCAACTTAAAATTACCACGAGGACCCTATCAATCCATTCCAGAGACAAACAACATACCTTTCATCCTTAGCAGTATTAAACATACATTACATTCTTTTGATTAATAACAGATTATGCATGCACGTACTACTCGTCCTCACAACCAAAATAATTGCCGAATACGTTCGGACTTACGTGGTTAATTTCGGTGGCATACCCATACGTCTCTCACTATATAACTAATCGATAAATCCTACTCATCCTAACCTCTTAATTGTGGTTAGTGTACCTGCAGAAGAACACACATATATATATCATGAACCTTTCATGGCAGCACGACATAAAAGCGTCCTCAAACAGTACTGTTCACTATAGAAACAGCATCTGTACAATTACCGCCGTACAAACAACGTTAACATACGTTATCGAAACAACGTATTCACAGGGGTACCGCAAAATGCGGGGGTATAAACAGCGATCGCCATACCCTACGCCAAACCATATACTCCCAATATGATCAACCTAAGTTGATATATTGGCAGCATCTCAAGTAGGCCACTGCTTGAGAAACAACGTTCGGTTCGCATCACCGACGGGAAGGCTAACTCCCCAGTTAGCTGAGGATCCTTACCTCCTTACCTCACGATCGTAGGTGTCGTAACAAAATGTAAGGTTGAATTGTACATGAATTTAAATTTTGACAGAAAGTAGTGCTGCAAGTCAGAACTATCTATACATATATAGATACTAATAGCCACCTGATATTTCCCATATAAGTCCCTAGGGCTTTACGTTCTAGGCATCAACCTTAACGGATCCAACGTACTTTGTAAACTCATTTGTTGACCAGTTTTATCCTGAAAACACATTATAAGAGCTTTTCCACATGTAAAAGTAAACCTACAGCTCTGATACCAGGTGTGGCAGAACTGCCTGAATTATCCCGGCTCAAGTGCGCTAATGATCGCTATGCATCTGTCATTAACTCAATGCACCTCAAACGGAACAATCCATTGGTCTGTCGGGTCTCCGCCCAATACAACCACGGTTCAACAGGATCGAAGCAGGTTTACCTCGCACGAAGGAGAGTTTACAATCACAGAACAGCTCATCAACCTTTAATTTACAGATATTCAAACATTATTACAAACCAGGTTCAAACTTAGATAAAACTTATACAAACCGTGTTTGAACTGACAAGCTGAACAGCTTGTCCAAACTTACAGCGGAAAGAAAAGAACACGCGACTACACACGTCGCGAAGGTGGACACCACGCTCAGCCCAAAGCCTGGTGTCACTTAGGAGGGTCACTGCCAGCCGAGGACGGATCCCACTCCACGGACCAGCCAAAAGGAACAGACGTTGGCCATGCAGGGTTGTCCATGGGATTCTCGAAGGTTATACCTGAAACAGATACTAGCAAGTCTGAGCATTCTAATACTCAGAAAGGCTTACCCGAGTTTGGGTATACTTTAGCCCGTAACTAGACTCATGAGCATTATAAAGGTTCTGGGTTTATTTTCAGCTGAAAAGCAACAAAGAATATGGCCTATTTTTTTTAAATTTTAGCTTTCAGATTATAGTTGACTATCCATTCTAAGTAAGCACCTATACTAAACAAGCAAGATAGAGATTATCATCCATCATAATTGTTCCATCATTAGTTACACTTCTTACTCTAAGTGGTAAAAGGGATAAGCAGTCTCAATCTCCGTAAGAAACGGACGATTCTTGAATCGAATTTCAACCTTGCAAGGTAAACCTAACTCACACACTTGGAACATCCAAAGATCGTTCCGAAGCAACCTTTTCCCTCATATTCCGGGTTATGGATCAGGGCCACCACAAGCGATTGCAGGACCGTACGCACACCAATTGTGCAGGATATACGTCTGTAGCGCGACTAAATGATCCCGTATTCCTGTCTGCCTTGCAGAACGTACTCCCACACGTCGGTGTGTGTAAACATAAAATAAAAGTCGAGTGGTGGAGACGTGTCCATTTGCTGGGCTATTCGGGTACTAGGCTTACCGCTTACCATATTTCACGGCATGTGGCTAGTACTTTCAAACGCTTGGCCACCACTACCACACATTTCGACCTTAACCACTTTTAACAAAACAGACAGGGTAAACCTTCAGGTCATGAAACAGCATATGACCCTGACCATTACCCTTATAGTGGTTGTAGAATTGTAAGCAAGCAACTCCTATATCGCGCGAGTGACAGGAAATCACCCGACTTTTACCGGCCCAATTTAGCAGAGCATCTAAGCGATAAGGACTCGGGTACAATACATTGGATTCCTAAGATTTTATGTAACTAGGGTTTCATTTCAACTCCTAGACGTAATGCAAGATATATAATATAATAATGAAATTGTAATAAATTGAATTATTGGGATATGCATCAGGGCTTGCCTTCTTGAGTAGGGTTGGGGGCAGGAGTGTCAAAGGCTTCCGAACTTTGGTTCGGGGCTTCAGTTAGTTCCTCGACGACTTGTGTTGGGTCTTCAGAACACCCTTGGTCTTGCCCTAAGACCAACTCGTAATCTCCGTCATCGAGCGTCATTGATTCTATGTGATATGCAATAATTTAAGTAAAATGAGATTTGAATTTAAGATCTTATATCATAACAAGGTTGCAATCCAACAGAGTTAGCACACATGAGTTCATGAAATAAAAGGGGTTATGTTTGAACTACCATTCATAATTGAGTCATGATTATAGTACTGAATTTATTGCAAACAGAAACTAGAACATTTGCATTTGAATTTAAGTTCCAAGTTTAAATTCAAAACTTAGGTAAATAGGATCATAAAATTTTGAAAATTTACTTATATACTAATCATCAACACATTAGGTTATGGTAAAAGATCTAATTAACTAAGCTTAAGGAACATGTTTCACTAATTTCAGTTCATTTCAAAGTTTGAATTGCCCTAAATTCAAAAGAAGTTGAGCTACAAAACAAAGCTAAGTTTGAAACTTTTACACAAGGTTACACATAGCCTAGAGAAGTTACATACTAAAAATCATAAGAAACAAAGTTAAGGTGTAGAAGTTACACACAAAAATACCTCTCAACTTCAGATTTAAAATAGACACAAAAGTATTTAGTTTCATACTAAACTTCATTAACAAAAGTTGTAGGGTTTGAAATCTAGTTTCCAACAAAACTAGTTTTGCAATTTTTGGATTTTTCTACAATTTATACTGAGTTAAACATGTTTCAGCCATTTGAAAGAACCTAACTAAAGCTATTTGCAGAAAACCCCCCGGGACTTCTTTCTCCTTTAAACACCCACCCCTCCCTCTCGGCTCTCTTCTTACAGGTGGGACCTCTTCTGCTTCTTCTCCCCCCCGTCCCATGGCCACGGGCCGGACACCGAGGCAGGCACGGCGGCCTGCTCCCGCTGGCGACCCTGCCCGAGACGGAGCCCGGCCACACGGCAATCCCGCGCACAGACCCACGCAGGGGCATCTCTACCTCCACCCCATTTCCCCTGCTGACCCTAAACGCCGCGGCCGGCGACGAGACAAGGCTCGGTCATGGTGGCCGGCGACGCCAGGGCCACAGGTCCCCCAAACAAATGGCTAGGGAGCACCACCATCGCTCCCTAAGCAAGCCCCAACCCCAGCCACGCCTCGAGACAGCCGGAGCTCACGGCTCGACGGCGGCGCCCCATGGCCACAGCTCGGCCATGGCGGCAGCGCGCGTTCCGGCCATCCAAGGCATGGAGCAAGCGCTAAACCGGCTCAACCACGATCTACCACTCGCCCTTATCCCCCTAAGCTACCCATAACGGACCCAAAGGGCCGGGAGAAAGCTGTCCACCAGAGCAAGTCGACGGTGGTGCTCGGAATTGAAGCAAAACGCCAAAATCCGGCGAGGATAGATGCGAGGTCTGCTTGGGAAGTGGAGGGATGGTTGGTGGATGGCTTCACACACCTCTGGGCACAAGGAATTGAAGAGGGAAGGAAGGATGGTGACAGAAGCTCGTCGGAATGGCGTGGCACCGCTCGGGGGAGTCTGCTCGACGTGGAAGAGTGAGGTCCAGCCAGCGAGGGTAATGCGGCGGTGGGAGGAGGGACCGGGCGACACGTGGAGAGGGAGAGCAGGAGGTGGACGGCGGCGCCCTGCACGGCGGTGGCCGGGGGGGGCTGCATCGGCAGCAGAAGCAGAGCAGGGGAGCAGAAGGCAGAAGGGGCTCAAAGGAAGAAGATGAGAGGGGAAAACGTCCAAGGACTCATGTGTAAAATTGAAAAAAATCCAAGGACTTCTCTGTAAAGTAAAATTCTCCATTGATCTAAAGCTCAAATGAGAAAGTGCCCAAAATAAAAGTTGTAGAGTTTTTCAAGCTCTATAAAAAAGCTTTAGGGCTCAAGTTCAAAAACTCAAAGTTTGCAGCTTTACAAGATAGGTTTTGGATAAAGGTGAAATTTGAATTACATTGGTCCTTACCAAAGTGAATTTGATCAAATTTTAAACACATTTGCAAAAGTTCATGGAAGGTGATGATGACTTGTACTCTTACATATTAGCCCTCAAGTAAACATAAAAATTACTTTTACACATCAATTATTTTACATAAAGGCCCTATAGTTTTTGTTTTAAATACACATAGGTCCCTATCTTTACACCACACACCCATTTTTCTTAAGATTTAACCTCCCTTTTACACTTTCCTTCCTATAAAGATACAAATTTAGCACTTGGTATTATTTTTCTCCTAGGTTCTAGTGCTACCTTCCATTTCACCCAAATAACACTTAAGAGTCTATATTTTATAGAAATTACAGATATACCCCTAGCCTTTTTGTACTACCCACATATACCATAATAAGCATACATATATCATACCGAAACCTAGTGTCCATGTTTTCCAATTACCTGAATGTCACAGGTGTATCGTACCTTGGATTTGGAGAGTACCTCGCTGACGAAGTAGACAGACCTCTGCACTCCAAATGCATGGCCTTTCTCGCCTCGCTCGACTACAATAGCACTGCTGACAACATGAGTTGTTGCCGCGATGTAAAGTAGTAGATCTTCCCCTGGCAATGGTGCTGTAAGGATCGGAGGAGACTGAAGGTGATGTTTTAGTTCTGCAGAGCTCGCTCGGCCTCCTCCGTCCATTGGAACTTATCTTGGCGTTTCAAGAGCTTGAAGAAGGGTAGTCCTCTCTCCCCGAGTCGGGAGATGAACCTGTTCAGAGCTGCCATACAACCTGTTAGCTTCTGCACATCCTTGATTGTGGTCGGAGCCTCCATATCAGTGATGGCTGAAATCTTTACAGGGTTGGCTTCGATGCCCCGTTTGCTGACGATGAACCCAAGCAATTTCCCTGAAGGTACTCCAAAAACGCACTTGGTTGGGTTGAACTTCCACCGAAATCTGCGCAGATTGCTGAACGTCTCTTCCAAATCTGCGATCAAATCACCAGAATCCCTGGTCTTGATGACCACATCATCCACATAGGCCTCAACGTTCTAATGCAGTTGATCCGCGAAGCACATCTGGATCGCACGCTGGTAGGTTGCTCCTGCGTTTTTCAACCCGAAGGACATGGTTTTGTAGGCATATGTCCCGTACGGAGTGATGAACGTTGTCTTGATTTGATCCTCCTCCTTGAGCGCAATCTGATGATATCCTGAATAACAATCAAGGAAATAAAGACGGACACAACCAGCCGTCGAGTCGACAACTTGGCTATGCGCGGGAGCCCAAACTGATCTTTGGGACAGTGCTTGTTGACATCCAACTTGGCTATGCGCGGATATGCCATTCATTGTTCTTTTTCTTTACAAGAATGGGATTAGCTACCCACTCTGGATGGATTACTTCTTTAATGAATCCAGCCGCAAGAAGTTTAGCTATTTCCCGCTTAATCGCATCACGCTTGTCGTGGGAAAACCTTCGCAGGCGTGGCTTTTTCAGCACCGCCTTTGGGTGTACATTCAGACTATGCTTGATCAGCTCCCTGGGCACCCCTGGCATATCCGCTGGTTTCCATGTGAATATGTCTCGGTTAGCCTGTAGGAAACTGACGAGCGCGAGTTCCTATTTCTCACCTAAGCCCGCACCAATAACGGCGGTCTTAGATGGGTCACCTTCCTGGAGCTGGATCGTCTTGAGGGCCAAGTCATCTGTCGACTGAATGCTCGACTTGCTGGCCTTTCTCGAAGGAATCTCCAGCTCGGACTGAGAAAGCTGCTGCGCGGCCGCGAGTACTTCTCCCGAAGCATCTGGCACACGAGTAGTCGAAGCGTACTGGATCGCCTCTTGATTGCAGTCATACGACTTCTTCAAATTGCCCCGGAGAGTGAGTACCCCACTGAGTCCTGGCATCTTGAGAAGCAGATAAACATAATGTGGCACTGCCATAAACTTGGCGAG
Organism: Panicum hallii; assembly: GCF_002211085.1. NCBI lineage: Eukaryota > Viridiplantae > Streptophyta > Magnoliopsida > Poales > Poaceae > Panicum > Panicum hallii. The sequence goes on from NC_038043.1 coordinate 17,096,615, forward strand.
TGCCGGACGACCCAATATTGCATGGTAAGAAGATTTGAAGTTAGCTACTTCGAATTTGGTGAACTCAGTGCGGTAGTTCTCCCTCGTGCTGAAGGTGACTGGAAGAACTACCGTACCAAGTGGGTGTGCCGCGTTACTTGGGACGATGCTGTAAAAGGGGGACTTGCTTGGAACCAGCATGTCCTTGAAGTCCAGGCCCATCTTCCTCAGAGTGCTGGCGAAGATGAGGTTAAGACCGCTCCAAAATAGATGAGCACCTTGGTGAGCCTGACCTCTGCCACCACGGGATCAAGAACTAGGGGGAACTTGCCCAGCTCCGAAAAGCTCGTCCACTGGTCATCGCGGGAGAACAAGATGGGGACCTCCGACCAACGGAGTGGTCATGGTACCGTCGGCTCGATGGACATGATCTCCCGAAGAAGCAGCTTCTGGTCCCGTCTGGAGCCGAAATCCTCATCACCTCTGAAGATGACGTTGATGGTCTTCGAAGCATCCTGGAACTTCAGGTTTCACCCTTGGTCCTCTTGGTCATCATCCTCGGGTTCTTTGTCCGCAGGCTTCTTATTCTTCTTACCACCACCGGAGTTGCTGAACGTCCTCCAGAGATAGTAGCAGTCGATGGCCGCATGGTTGGCACCTGGATGCCATGGGCACTTCTTCTGCAGGAGCTTCTCGAACTCTTCCTGCGTCGTCGACTTCTTGCCTCGCAAAGGACGATCCATAGCCGTGATGATATCATCTAGCTTACGTTTCCGGGGTGGACCCGAAAAGTCCCGCTGGCCTTTGTCATTGCAGTTGTCGTTTGGGCACCTCAGATTGCTATCTTGACGCCGTGGGAACCGCTCCCGCATCTTCTCCTCCTGTTCTGACCAATCGTGCATCATATCATGAAGGCCCGCAACAGTCTTCGGCCTGTTCCACCCAAAATCCCTGTAGATGCCTGGGTCGGTGATGCCGTTGTAGAAGCAGTCGATGATGTCGTCCTCCGAGATGTTCGTGATGGTGGCGCGGACGTCGAAGAAGCGACGTGTGTAGGACCGCAGGAGCTCATTATGTTCCTATTTACACTGAGCAAGATCGTGACGAGTACCTGCACGAGTGATCGCTCCCTGGAAGTTGTCGATGAAGACCTTCTTGAGTCACTCCTAGGAGTCGATGGAGTTGCTGCTCAGGCTCTCCAGCCAGGTGAGCGGCGCAGGGTCCAAAGCTATCGGGAAGTAGATGACTTTGGTGATGTTCAAGCCCCTTGCAACCTCAATGGCTGTAGAGTAGCAACGGAGCCACTGCTGAGGAGCCTGCTTGCCATCGTACTTGGTGATGCTGATGGGCTTGAAGCCCTCAGGGTACTTATAGCTGCTGAATCGCGCAGAGCAAGCTGGGAAACGATCACTGCAATCAGTCCCTCAGTCTCGAGCATGGAGGAGATCACAGTCCGTGCATCGCGGCCTTCATTAATGTGCTGGCGCAAGTCTTCTATAGGAGGCCGATGATTGGCCTGTCACGGGTTACCCCCTGAAGGTGGCTGTTGCCTCCAGCCAGGGGCCTGGCTCCCGCGAGTGTTGTTGTTGTTGTGGCTAGGCTGATGTCGAGGGCGACCGCCAGCCGTTCGGCTGTGAGCTTGGCTCTGACTCTCACCCACGCGCTCCTCCCTGATGGTGGACACCGGGTTTTGCTGATCCAGCTGGATCCAAGCTCTTTGTGCATAAAGAAGTGCTTGACGCATGTCCAGATCGTAGCTGCGCTCGAGGATGGCCGTAACCCTGGCAATGTTGGCCACGGGGTCCTAAAACCCCGTTCGCTTATGGCGACAAACTCAGGGTCAAGCTCGCGATACATAGATCGCCTACGCTTGTTGGCCCTCCTTCGCCGGATTGCACGGGCCCTGTTCCTGGCCCTCCGCGCCTCGCGATCGGCGTCGTTCTCCTCGCCGGTGTTGGTAGTGGCCTCATCTTCAGAGACCGCTTCAAAGTCGACAATGGGACAACCACCATCATCCTCACCTTCTTCCGCCATTAGCACCTGGAGGGAGGGGAGCTCATCAGAGCTTGCGTCGACTAGTTCAGTCAACCCTTCCGCCACGGTGGCCAGGGGCCTGCCCTCCTGAAAGGGCAAAGGCTCGAGATGGGCCACAAGTCGACCCTCAGCCTCGAGTAGATCGGAGAGCGCCATACCGCTCCAATGCACAATGCACCCCTCCGGCATGGAGGTGATCATCAGATCACTAGCGCGAAAACAACCCGAAGCCCCTCGACGTGCGGTGGCTTCATGCCTTCCAATCTGGAGCAGAGAGTCCAGGTCCTTCTCTAGCATGGAGAGGGACCTAGAGACATTGGCCTCCTGGAGATCAGTGGCCAGATTGCGTGAACCGAGTCGGGATCGGTTACGCGAATCCTTAGATTGGAACAAGTCCAACCCAAGGGAAGTTGCCGCAATGCTAGACGAAGTCGATCCTGGAGCATACTCCACCTCGATTTTTGTCGCAGAAGCACTGGTCGACAAGTCGTCGAGATCGTCGACGAATTTGTCGAGGTCGCTGCGGGGATCCGCAGCGGAAGTCTTTGGCTTCATGTCGACGAGGAATCGCCGAAAATTGCCCACACCATCTGCGATGCAGACCCATGAGCCAAAAACGAACGTCGTACCCTGAGAGGGAATTGGCTTGGCGAATTTGAAAGATGCCATCAAGCTCGCCGGTGGATCTTCGACGCGCTCCCCTATCTGGCGTGCCAGCTGTCGGTATTTAACCAGCTGCCCACCGAGGGATATACCCAAGGTGGTAAGTTTTGGGTGAGGGGACGCTGAGATCAAGAACTCGAAGGAGCAAGGAACACAAAACTTAGACAGGTTCGGGCCGCAAGACGCGTAATACCCTACGTCCTGTATGGTGGTTTGTATTGCCTTAGGTATAGAATGACCTAGAGATCGTGTTTTTAGAGGGGTCCCTGTCCTCCCTTATATATCCGAGAGGCCGGGGTTACAAAGATACTAACCAGCACCAGCTAAGGAATCGTACCAGAACATACCTCGAGTAGATTCCCTCTGTATCGTTAGCTCTATCTCCTATTTAAACGAGATAAATAAGAAACAAACGAGATAAATAAGAGATAAGACGGACTTAATCTCTTAAACCTCTTTAAACTACGTTATGTACACAGCCCCGTGGCCCCGGATCTGACAATGGTTGCTGAAGATCCATCTCGAATCTGCGCAGAAGAGCTGACTGATGATGCCGCGCTCATCCGGGTCAAGCGAGTGCTGCTGGACATGAACGCAGTTCCCTACGTCCCAGAGTTATTTTCTGCACAAAATCCTCCAAAACCGGTAAGTGTTCGACTACTTTTGGAATAAGTTCTATTGTTCTGCAACCGCTAACTGAAAATCCTCTGCAAGGACACATAGAGTTATACCGAAGCTATCCACCACAACCCAACATCCTCAACCAGACCACCTTCTTCCCAATGCCACGGCAGAAGCGAAAAAGGCTCAAGCATCCGAAGCTCGGCCAAGCAACGAAATGATCGAGAGCAAGAGCCCCCTGGCAGAAAGGGAAACCGAAGGGAAGGCGAAAAGGAACAACTCCCCTGGACCATCCGTGGAGTTGATCAAAGCTTTGCCATTGGTCCCATGGGGTCGTCGGGTAGTGCACAAATGGAGTGCGCATGTTGTCGAAGCCCCAGATATGAAGTTGCTGCCCTAGTGAATTGTCAAGTATTGGAGTTGTTGCATGCTGACATTGTCTTTTTTTTTGCAGTCCTTCTGCTTCTCCTCCCGACCCCAAGCATTAAAAGGTGGTCGGGACCGAATTCGCTGGGAATGATGTTCCAGCAGATGATGCCATAGAAACTGCTGGGACGGACCCATCGACTACTTCAGCAGGGATGGTAACCATTGCCATGGCAGGCACTGCGCAACCAGCTGGTATGACCCCGCCACCGGCAACGAGTACCGTGGTTGAAATACCACAGGCCCTAAGAATAAAGAAAGCTGTCATGAAGAAATCTTCGCTGTAAGTACATATCCTTTTTGCATAATGCATGTCCTGTTCTTTTCAACTTGTTTAATGATAAAACTGATTTTGCTTCATTAGGTCTGTGTCTGCCCTGGGGTTTAAGCCAAAGCCTGTCTCGGCTACTCCAGCCCCCGAGCCGCCAGCCCCCTAGGACACGACACTACCCGACTCACCACCCCCCGAGACCCAGCAACCCGAGGCCGATGCCAGTGGTGAAGAACAAGTCGAGGCCTCTGATGCCAGTCCTGCAGATGGCACAAGTAAGTGTCTGACCTCCCATGGCTAACTGCTTAGACCACAAACTTCATGTACTAAATGCGTCTTGACTTGCAGGTGCCCCACAACCAAGAACCGAAGAAGCTGTAGGTACCACAAGAAACCCTGAAGATCTGCTGGTACCCAGGAGTGGATACCAGAATATCATCACCACGGATCTAGTGGATGATCCATTCCTGACGGTCAACAACATGCGCTATTTCCAGAAAATCTCCAAGGAGATGTACTAGTATACCGTGGTAAGGCATGATTACTCTTCTGCCATTATACTTTGTTGAGTTGCTTGTCTAAGTCGTTCCCCTTATGCAGGATGTGGCCAAACTCTCCCAACAAAAATCCGAAAAGCTGAAAGCAGTGGTGAGTGGCCTCCAGGAACTCCAAGCGAAGGATCAACGCATATCAGAAGAACAACAGAAGAACATATATCTTCAGAGAGAGCTCGACAAGCTGAAGCTGGAGCGGACGTGAGAAACATGGCTCCTCAAGAACTGTAACACCCTAATGTAATTTTCCCAAATTTTAATGAATTTATTTTGGCTTAAATAAAATTTCCAGGGTTTTCTCTAATTTATCTTACATTTAAAGTAATTTTATAACATGAGAAAATAAAATTTATTATAGAATCAACTTGTTTGTGCATTCATGCTGGAGCATTGTTTTATTTGTGTTGAGTATATAGGGTTTCAATTCAAATAGAATTGTTTGAATAGTTTGAGGGTGGAAAGGAAAAGGAAAAGAAAAGGGAAAGGAAAAGAGAGCAGCAGCCCACTCCCCTCTTCCCTCTCCTCTCCACGCGGCCCATTCACGCCCGGCCCAGCTCTCCCCTCTCCTTTCCCTCCTTTCCCCGCATGGGCCGCACCGAGGCCCAGCTCCCTCAGCCCCTCAGCGCAGCCCAGCCCGAGCACGCTCTCCCCTCTCCCTCACTGCCACCTCAGGCCTGCATGTCGGCGCCACTCCTCTCCCCGGTCACGCGCCCGCTCTCCCTCCTTTTCTCTCTCTGGTAGCGTGGCCCCGCGCGTCAGTGCCTCCTTCCCTTTTCCTTCTTCTTCCCGTGCCCGACCCCTCCTCTGTTTTCTTCCCCGTCGGCCCGGCCGCTCGGCCGTTGCCCGTGGCCCCGCTCTGTCGCACCCCCCTGAGCCCTTGCGTCGCACCCGAGCCCGCACCCCAGCCGCGACCGAGCCTCCCCCTCCGTTCCAGAAGCTTCGTCGCCCGAGCCAGTATCGCGCGGGGTAGTTGTGCACGATTCGTTTCCTCCGCACGCCGAGGTCGTCACCGTGCTTTCCGAGCCAGCCCGGGCATGCACACCAGCTTCCGCTCGGCCCATAATTAGCTCTGCACATGCCACTGGAACCTAAACCACCGAAGCGCCCGCCCGCGAACCCTCGAGCCGCCGCCACGATCCGCTCCGCCACATCGTGCTTCGGCTCCACCGTGGGACGATCGATCCACTGCAGCCCCACCGCCTGAGACCCCCGCAGGGGCTCCGCCCCAGTACAGGGTCGGCCCCCGAGCCCTTGCTCGCGTCATCACGCCCTTGCGCTCGCCGGATTTGGGCCCCGAGCCGTCACAGCCGGTGAGCCGCCTCCGAGCAATTGCCGGCCACCGGTGCATCCCAGGCCGTATTGACCCCTCCGCCCGCTTCGCAGGACCTCCTCGAGCAGGATCGAGGAGCCGGAAGCCGTGAGCCGCCCTTCTACGAGCCTCTTCCCCGACGCTGTCCGTGCGCCGCCGCTCGTCGTGGTCTCTGGCCGTCTTGCGCCACCTAGCTGGTTCACCCGAGCCTAGGTGACCAACAGCTCGATCCCCTCTCCCGTTTCCACTAGTTGTCGTGCACCCTAGGTCAACCCCGAGGCGGGAACGTCACGCGCCGGCGAGGCGCCGCCGCGGAGACCGCACTCCGGTAACACCCCACCGTCCCGAGCACGCGTTGACCGAGCCGTGGATCTGAGCAACTCGATCCCGATCCAACGCTCCTAAACAGAACGTACCGCTTCAGCTTGGTTTCTTGCTAAAGAGCCCCTGCCCTTTTGTGAAATCAACCTGTAGTCCTTTTTAGTTCAAGAGTATTTACGTTTTAGTCCTGTTTCTTCTGTTCAGCCCCCTGTAGTTTTTCGAAATCGAACCCGCTATCCATGCCCTGAGTTTTTGCGGGTTAGACCTCAGATCTAGCCTTTAATTGTGTTTAGGCCCCTGGTTTTTGCGCAGAACCCCTTAGAACTTCCTGTTTTCTTACAGAAAGGCCCCTGGACCTTGTTTTTGCCCTAGATTTCACATCTTAGCTCCGTTTTAGGCGGTTTTCGCGCTCACGCGATCGTTGTAACGCGTAGAATAGTTCTATCATAGTTTAGTGTGCTGTTTTATGTAATGTTGTAATGTTTCTTATCTTTTTTCTTTGTTTGTATGTATGTGTATGTGTATGTGCTGGACCATGTTTTTGGCGTTGCGATCGTGAGTAGACGCTGAGCCTTTGGACGAGTACCAGGAGCCCCTTTCTGCAGAGCAATTTAAGCAGCAGCAGGAGAACTTTGAGGAAGGCAAGTATAATGTGGCAGAACCAACCTGAATTATACCGGTTCAAGTACACGAGTCTTCACTGAAGGCTATCTCGTACTTCAAACGGTATAAAACTATTGGTCTGTCGGGTAACGTCCCGATAAACCACCGATCGCAGGATCCAACAAGGTACCTCACACGAAGGTGAGTCCAGAGATACAATGCCAAAATATCTTACACCACAGGCAGTTACATTACAAAAATGTACAAATCATCATTTGCTCCCACAGAGGAGAGATTATTACAAGACAGGTTTTAGTTCTCAGTCAAAGCAGCGGAATTTGAAAAGCGTAGTTATTATACACGTCGTCATTACAGATATTATGCTAGCCCTGGCATAATATCTCTCGGCGGAATCTGTGTTGGCCGGGGACGGATCCCATTCCACGGACCAACCATCAGGCAAAGGGTAGGGCCATGGTGTAATGAATGCTGGCTCATCAGAAGGATTACCTGAAGTAAAATATCGAAAGCAAGGCTGAGTATACTAATACTCAGCAAGACTTACCCGGAATTGAGTATATCTTAGCCCATAACTAGACTCATGATGGCTTTTAGCTTTGGGTAGGGTTTTCAGCTGAAAAGCAACAAAGAGTAGATCCTTATTTTCAATTTTTAGCTTTCAGGTTCTAGTTGATTAACCATTCTAGGTAAGCACCTATAACTATCCAAACATGGTAGAATCTTTACTCAAACATCATCTTTGATAATCACATAATTGCTCTTGTTACTCTATGTGATAAAGGGGATAAGCAGTCTCATACATCGTGAGAGGCGGACGATTCTGAATCGAGATTCAACCCTTGCAAGGTAAACCTAACACACACGCTTGGAACACCACAGGGTCGTTCCGAAGCAACCGTTTACCTTTCATTCCGACTCGTGGATCAGATCCACCACAAGCGACTGCAGGTCATACGCACTTCCAAAGTGCAGGACATACGTCTGTAGCGCGACTACAAAACCCGTACTCCTGGTTGCCCAGCAACACGTATGCCTACACGTCGAACAAAGTAACCAAAAGAAGCAAATACATGTGGTGGGAGGTATGTCCACTCCTCGGGCCGATTGGTTACTAGGCTTACCGCTTACCATATTTCACGGCATGTGGCTAGTAATTTCAAACGCTTAGCCACCGCTATCACACACTGCGACCTTATCAAAATTCATCAACACAGACGGGGTATCATCTTGACCATGATACCTCATAAAACTCCCGTCCGGTATCCTTATAGTGATAACAGGAATGTAAACATTACAATTCCTATATCGCGCGAGTGACAGGAAATCACTCGACTTCTACCGGTCCTATAAGCAGAGCAGCTAGTCGGACTCCAATTCTAGTGTTTATTACATTGGTTCTTGGAATAATGCAACTAAGTTTTCCAAACAACTCCTACGAACTTAATGCATACAGATATATGTAATTAATATAGGTTGCAGTGTAGTAAAGTAGGGGTTATGTCCGGGGCTTTCCTTCGCTGGTTGGGTTGGGGTTAGTCCAAATATTTTCTTCCGAACCTTGGTTCGGGGCTTCAGAGAAATCCGCGACAAGAGTCCCGGTGTCTTCAGAATAACCTCCTTCTTGTTCCGGGATCAGCTGATAATCTCCGTCGGCGAGAGTGGTCGAGTCTATATGAGATGCAATGTTATAAGTAAACTGTATATATTTTTATATTAATTCACAATAAAGTGGCAATCCAACTTATAAACATTTTATTTCGATAAATTTCTTAACTACCCGATACTGGGCAGTCATTTATCGAGTACTAACTAGTTTACTTAGGTACATTATACAACAACTTAGTTAAGTTAAGTTTTTAACTAGTGGCCTGGGGCAACAAAGTGGTGTGGTTCCTAATAATTGTATATATTAAAAAGCTTTATACAATGACTATACTAATTATTTATATCAATTTTAAGTTACCATTGCATCAAGATCAATTATATTATATCCAATTTTTTTAATACCTAGCCTTTGATTGGAAATTTAATAACATGTGATAATATTACAAAACAGAACCTTTAATCTATTTTCATGATTTTAGAACATTTAGAACTATATTTATTAATTATACTAAGGAAATTACTCCTTATTCCTAACAAAATTTATACAATAAGAAAATAATACTAGAGTACAAGGCTAACTATTTTTCTTCAATTTTACATGCTAAAATAAAATTATCAGCACTGGTTTTACTAATTTATCATTTTTCTATGAATTACTATGTATTTCTTAAGCCTACAAGCAATTAATTTTGATATTTAAATTAGGTCATCAAACATTCAAAAACTGAAGTCGAGCTTTAAAGCAAAGTTGCAGATCTTTGTCTAAAGATTCCAACAAAATTTAGTTTACTATTTTATGATTTTTCCTTGAAGAGATATGGTATTTCTAAGTGGGCAGCAAAATTACATAAGGAGGTCCTTTGGTTACTATTTGCCTGAGTCTATGGCTTTGCAGGAAACCCCCTGGGTTTCTAAATCTTCTAACCCGAGGTCCCTGGGCTGGGAACCGAACAGAGCCGGACAGAGGGCGGCCGTGTTCCGGCGACGGCGGTCACCGGCGGTGAGGTCCAAGGGGAGGAAAAGGAACAGGAGCTCACAAGGGTTCTTATGCACCACGTGTCGAGGGCTGAGGTGGTCGGAAGAGTAGAGTTCGACGGAGACCCGAGACGACGGCGGCGGGGTCAACGTCGACGGCGAGGATCCGGCGATGAACGTCGGCCAGTAACCTGCGCACGAGAACCAGTGAGTTGCGGGGAACGTGTACGTGCCATCAATTGAAAGAAAATATGCTGGATCGAGAGGAATCGCCGGAGACCGAAGCAGCGGCGGTGAGGGAAAGATTCCGGCGATCATCGGGGAGCCGATGTAAGGCCTTAGGATTCAAATTGGTGGGTCGTGGAGCTTCCTAATGATGATGTGGTGCTGATTAGTGGGTCGTGGTGGCGCGGGGTTGCTCGGAGCAAGCTGCCCACGGTAGGCAGGAGGCGGCGGCGGATGGCGGCCGTCGGGAATGAAGCTCGGGGGTTCAAGTGGGAAAGGGAAATGGCCGGGAAGCTGCGCGAGGATGATGTGGAGCTAAGGATTGGGTCAGCGTGGGCGGAGCAACGGTGGAGAGATGGGTCGACGGTGAGCTCAAGCTCGCCGGTGTTCGGGTGGCACGGTCAACAGCGTTCCGAGGCGTGGAAGTGGAAAAAGAAGAGAAGAATGCTACCAGCAGCTCGGTGAGGTAGTTGTAGTGCTCAAGCGCGCGCTAACGCAGGACTGGGCACTTGACTGGGGGCTTGCCACGACGGCGACTCGGTGGCGGCCGAGCGGCGACGGCGCGCGCGTGGCGAGCGCAGAAGAGGCCAGGGGAAAAGAGGAGCCGAGGTGGGGAAGGTAGAGGGCGACGCGTAGATGGTGTAGCAGCTGGAGGTGGAGCTCGGGAAGCTGTGCCGGCGGTGGACGGCGGCGACAGGAGCAGAGCAGAAGGGGGAAGCGGCGCGGTCAGAGGAGGAAGAAGCAGACTGGGGTCAGAGGGACTAGTTTGTGAATCCCAAAAAGTCCAGGGACCCCTCTGCAAACTAAAATTTTCCCACTGCTACAAAGGTCAAATGGAAAAGTGCTTAACATGAAAGTTGTAGAGTTTTTCAAACTCTACAATATTGCTTTAAGGCTTGGGTTTAAAATCTTAAAGGGTACGGTTTTATTTTGAGTTTTTGAACACAATTCAAATTTTAAACTTTATGTGTTAATTAAAATAAAATGCCCTAATGTTTGGGGTCTTTTTGTAAGTTTTCCTGCAGTAATCATGACTAGCTATTTTTACACTTTAGTCCTTAGGTAAAACTAAGTTTTACTTTTATCTTTTTACCATTTCACATGTAAGTCCTTATATGTTTGTATTAATTACATAAAGGTCCTTAATTTCATATAAAGTCTATTCCCCTTAGTATTTATTTAACTTTTGATCTTTTCTTTCTATAGCCATCTGAAATTTGACACTTAAGAACATTTTCACACATTTGCACATGAGAATTTATAGAACTCATAATTTACAAATATACCCTTATTGCTTTCTACAACTTATATACACTATAACATGCTTACATATAATACACCCAGATTTAGTATCTAGTTGTCTAACTACCTGGATATTACAGCCTTCCCCCCTTAAAAAGAATCTCGTCCCGAGATTCCGAAGCTGAACAGAAATGGATAATTAGATTTGGGGATTGGCTTGAAGGAAATCTGGAAAATTCCGTTGAAGATAAGACTCAGTTTCCCAAGTCGCTTCTTCTTCTATGTGATGATCCCATAAGATCTTGTACATCTTAACTGCCCTTCTTCTGGTGAATCTCTCCTTAGTATCCAGGATTCGAAGAGGTTGTTCGATGTACGATAAATCAGGTTCAATCTCAATGGCACATATCTCAACGATTTCCGTGGGTACTTTGACACACTTTTTAAGTTGAGAGACATGGAAGACATCGTGAATAGCCGCCCATTGAGATGGAAGATGAAGTCTGTAAGCCACTGGGCCACAAACATTAAGAATTTCAAAGGGTCCGACATACCGGGGTGCTAACTTCCCCTTTATGCCAAAGCGTTGGACGCCTTTGGTAGGTGATACTCGGAGATATACAAAATCTCCTACCTGGAATTGTAGAGGTTTCCTCCTCTTATCTGCATAGCTCTTTTGTCTGGACTGAGCGGTTTTAAGGTTAGATTGAATAACCTTAACCTTACCTTCGGCTTCAACAACTAGATCTGGTCCGAAGATTTTGCGTTCACCGGTCTCAGACCAACTCAAAGGAGTTCGGCATCTGCGACCATATAACGCTTCGAAAGGAGCCATTTGAAGACTAGCTTGATAACTGTTGTTGTAGGCAAATTCAGCTAGAGCAAGGCACTTGTCCCAACTTGTACCATAGTGAATAATACAAGCTCGGAGCATGTCTTCAAGAATTTGGTTAACTCGCTCAGTCTGCCCATCAGTTTGGGGGTGATATGCAGAGCTTCTAATCAGTTTGGTTCCTAGAGCTGATTGTAACTGCTCCCAGAACCGTGCGATAAATTGGGGCCCACGATCAGATATGATAGTTTTTGGAACCCCATGTAATCGAACGATTTGTTCCAAATAGACTTCGGCATACTTCTTAGCAGAGTAAGTGGTATGCACCGGAAGAAAATGAGCTGTTTTTGTGAGTCTATCAATGATCACCCATATGGAGTCATGCTTTTGAGATGTGTTGGGAAGACCAACAATGAAATCCATGCTAATATCTTCCCATTTCCATGACGGAATGGGTAATGGCTGAAGTGTACCAGAAGCTTTGAGATGACTGGCTTTGACTCTCTGGCACGTATCACACTCAGATACATATTTGGCAATTTCTCTCTTCATTCTGGTCCACCAAAAATGTTGCCGAAGATCTTGATACATCTTGGTGCTACCAGGATGAATAGACAAATGTGCCTCATCAAGGATTTGCTTACGAAGTTGATGATCCTTAGGCACAACAATTCGATCGTTGAACCATAGAACTCCTTGATGATCAGTGTGAAAACACCGATATTTAACTTCTCCCTGGGATAGCTTGGATTTGATAATTTTGACACCCTCATCATGTAGCTGCGACATGACGATTTTATCCCGCAGAGTAGACTCAATAGAGATTAAGTTTAAACTACCTTGGGGGGTAATCTCAAGATTGAGTCTTCTCAATTGATGGCAAAGAGTGTCATTAAAGGTGGATATGGTTAAGCAGTGACAATGTGACTTGCGGCTAAGTGCATCCGCAACCACATTAGATTTGCCCGGATGATAGTGTACCTCAAGGTCATAATCTTTGATTAACTCCAACCAACGCCTTTGCCTCATATTTAGATCAGCTTGAGTGAAAATATACTTGAGGCTCTTATGGGCAGTGTAAATGTTACACTTAGCACCCATAAGATGATGTCTCCAGATCTTGAGAGCATGAATAACCGCTGCCAATTCAAGATCATGTGTTGGATAATTTTGCTCATGAGTCCGAAGTGCTCGGGATGCATAAGCAATAACCCGGTTGTTTTGCATAAGAACACAACCAAGGCCAATTCCAGAAGCGTCACAGTAAACATCAAAAGGTTGGGTACTATCTGGCTGAGCTAGTACTGGAGCAGTCGTCAGAAGTTTTCTCAAAGTGTGAAATGCTTCCTCACACTTATCATCCCAACGGAACTTAACTTCTTTCTTAAGTAGCTCAGTCATGGGTTTAGCTATCTTGGAGAAGTCTGGAATGAATCGGCGATAATATCCTGCCAATCCAAGAAAACTTCGTATTTGATGGACGGAAGTGGGAGGATTCCAGTCCATAACTTCTTGAACTTTAGTTGGATCAACCGATATGCCTTGACTAGAGATAGTATGTCCCAAAAATTTCACACTATCCAGCCAAAATTCACATTTTGAAAATTTGGCATAAAGGCGATGATCACGTAGTCGTTGAAGAACGACACGCAAATGATTAGCATGATCTTCTTTGGTTCTGGAGTATATCAGAATATCATCGATGAAGACCACGACGAATTTATCAAGTTCCGGCATAAATACGGAATTCATGAGATACATGAAGTATGCCGGTGCATTAGTAAGTCCAAACGACATAACCAGATATTCATAAAGTCCATATCTGGTTGAGAAGGCCGTTTTTGGAATATCACTAGGCCTGATCTTGATCTGATGATAACCGGAGCGTAAGTCAATTTTAGAAAAGACCTTGGCTCCAGTTAGTTGATCAAACAAGATATCAATGCGGGGAAGAGGATACTTATTTTTAATAGTAACCGCATTGAGTGGACGGTAGTCGACACATAGTCTCAGACTATCGTCTTTCTTCTTGACAAAGAGAGCAGAACAACCCCAAGGTGAAGCACTTGGACGTATATATCCCTTATCAAGAAGATCTTGGAGCTGAATTTTTAGTTCTGCTAATTCATTTGGAGGCATGCGATACGGCCTCTTGGAAATTGGAGCAGTGCCCGGTTGAAGTTCAATGATGAACTCAATGTCTCGATCTGGTGGCATTCCAGGCAGATCGTTGGGAAAGACATCGGGGTATTCACATACTATAGGAATATCCTTGACTCTGATATCGGTGATAGCATAAGTACAAGGATGCAGACATTCTGGCTGAGGCAGATAAAGAGTAACGGCCCCACGATATGGTGAATCAATTTCGATAATCCGGGAAGCTATATCTAACCGTACTCGATGTTCTGTCATCCAGTTTGTCCCAAGTATGACATCGGTATCCACCAAATGTAATAACACCAAATCAGTTTTGATTTCAATGCTTCCTAACTGAATTGGCACACTTTTAATTATTTGGTTGGAGATGATTTTTCCTCCAGGGGTAGAGATCATATATGACCCCAGGATAGGACAAGAATTAAGTCCTAGTCGGGTTCCACAGTTGTTACTAATAAAACTATGTGTTGCTCCAGAGTCAAATAAAGTAACAACTGGTTTGTGATGTATAGAAAATGTACCCGACATGACAGGAGCCCCATTTGGAAGTTCCGCCAGAGTGGTGAAGTTAATCCGTCCTTGACGGACTTGCATCATCGGCTTCTTGCCCTTATTCTGGTTCCCCTGGGTGGAGCTCTGCCCTTGATTAGGTTTCTTAGGCCGCGGGCAATCTCGGATGAAATGGTCCGCACTTCCGCAATTGTAGCAGCGATAGTTGCTGCCTTTCTGTGGCACTTGCTGAATATTTGGCCGTTGGCCAGATTGTTGTGCTTGTTGCGGGGGCACAGGAGGTCTGAACCTTCCTTGCTGCTGAGGCGGCCTAAAAACCAATCTACCCGTAGGAGCATTGCGTTGTGGTGCCCTGGGCGGCGTATTGGAAACAACCCGATACCTCGGTGGTTGAGCACTCGAGGGTCCAGCAGGGTTCTTCCGCTTCTTCTCGGCATAATGCGCCACAATGCAGTCCTCTTGAGTTAAGGCCATATTGACCAACTCACTGAAAGTATTAGCCCTCACAAGGTTCAGGCGTTCCTTGAGTTTGGTGTTAAGGCCCCGGCGGAAACGGTCTTGTTTCTTGGCATCATTATCCGCATGATACCCCGCATATTGGCACAGATGATTGAAATTCTGTGCGTACTGCAGAACTGTATTGGCACCTTGAGTAAGAGCCAGGAACTCATTAAGTTTTCGCTCCAATAGTCCTGCGGGAATATAATGCGCTCGAAAGGCGACCCGGAATTCATCCCATGTGATGACATGCCCTGCAGGTTGCATGGCATAAAAATTGTCCCACCAGATTCTAGCAGCACCACGAAGTTGTTGAGCAGCAAAAGAAGCTTTGCTAGAGTCCGCACAAGGTATGGTCAGGAGAGCGAACTTCGATTCAATAATATGGAGCCAGGCATCGGTATCCAATGGTTCTTCCGCCTTACTGAAGAAAGGCGGCTGGGTACTAAGGAAATCTTGGTAACTAGCCACAGGAGGATTGCGATCATCACGGCCTCCTCGGAATTGATGCTGCTGGTTTTGCTGGGCTTGTACCAGTAGGTTGAGCAGCTCCGTTGGCCGAGCCATGACTTCGGCAAGGTTGGGAGGAGGTGGTGGCGGTTGTTGAGAATCGCTGGCCTGATCAGCCCGGAAACCTTCCGGTGTTCCGCGTGTGGCTCCAACCATCTGAAATAAAGGAGATGTCCATCATTAACCATATAGCCTTACTCCCAATTTCAGAAGATATAAACAAAGCACATACTCCATTCAATCATCTCATTTTAGAATCATAAGGATAATGAACAAGATGATAAAACAGGAAACTTATATTACAATATTGGTTCTGTTTGTTCTCCGCATCGTACATCCGAAAGATCTCTACATAGGCCATCTATGTTACAACAATTGGCATGAGATCTAGCTAAGTTACACACTCCTTAAGGTATTACACTCCCCATAGGTTACATCTAGATAGTCGACGATTTGCTAAACTAAAAATCGTCGAAGTTGCCTACAGAAGATTGACTGCCAGAAGTAGAGTGATAGGGACTAAGAACTGGATCCCCATGCTCAGAGTCAATCTCTGAAACACCCTCAATCTCTTCTGGGTCCTCTTCTTCTTCTTCAGGTACTATGGGTATAGCGGGAAGTATCGGTTGCTGCTGCAATTCCTCAATGTGAGCCTGGGCATCATCAGCCACAAGTATCAGATCATGAATTTGTGCCTGTAGGAACTCAATAACAGTGTCACGCTAAGTGATAATATGATCACTCTCATTGATCTGATCTTCACGATGGAGGATTGTCTCATTTCTTGCTGCAATAATTTCATCCTTCTGAGTCACCAAAGCTTGTAATTCTTCTATTTGGGTTACTTGATGGTCAGCGTTCCGATAGTGGCTTTGAGCCACACCAGTTATCTGACTTACCCCATGACGCAGTAGCATTTGATAATGATATTGCACATCCATGAACCTGGTAACCATACGGACGGTTTCTTCAGCCAGATCCCCTAGCAGATGACCATGATGGTCTGTCCGAAAATCCCAGTCCGAATTACCCGGGTCTATGGTAGGAAATAACCCGATAGGATATGCAGCAACTTCAATCGGATGTTGATTGCAGAAGAGCTTGATACCTTCTAAAGCAGCAGTTTCGAGAGTATCCACTAGACGATATCCAACCACTTCCACTTCTATGGGAGGCCATAAGGAGCGGAAAGGGTGTTGAGGAATTATCATCTTAACCCTGCAGCGGGGAACTCCTTCTTCACGATACTCTACCCCATCATACAGAGGAGGCTCTGTATAATGAAACATACTCAAGGATTCCCACAAAAGACGAGGAAATCCTTCCCAATGTAAACCATTGGTGTGAAAGTGCCCCTCCTGATCCCAAAAGGTATTAGCAGGAGCAGCCATCTGCGATAACAATGCAAATGGTAAGATATTTTTACCCTGTTGAGAAAATTTACAAGGTAAAATTGGATTAAGATAGCTGATTCTGATAACAGCAAAGGCTGGAAATCAGATGGATACCTAAGATACCCAACTAAAGATTCTTACTTACCCAAATTAAGAAATACCAACATGTTGTCTATTTCTTAGGAAGCATCAAATTTAAGCATTCGATTTAGTTGATTAATGGATTATGCATGCACGTACTAACCGATCTCACAAACAAAAATTAACTGCCAAGTAATCTTGGTCTTACGTGGTTAGTTACGGTGGCACAATATAAATACGTCTCTCACTATTAACTAGTCGATAAACCCTATCCGTCCTAGTTTCGTAATCGTGGTTAGTGTACCTGCAGAAAACCACAATGCATATATATATATATCCAATGAACCTTTCATGCCAGCATGTCATGAAAGCGTCCCCATTCATTACTGCTCACTATAGAAACAGTATCTGTACAATTACCGCCGTACAGACAACGTTAACATACGTTATTGGAATAACGTATTCACGGGGGTACCGCAAAATGCGGGGGTATGAACAGCGATCGCCATACCCTGCGCCGAACCATATACTCCCAATGTAATCAATCGAAATTGATACATTGGCAGCATCTCAAGTAGGCCACTGCTTGAGAAACAGCGTTCGGTTCGCATCACCGACAGGAAGGCCAAGCTCCCTCAGTTGGCTGAGGATCCTTACCTTCTTACCTCACGATCGAAGATGTCGTTACAGAAAGTAAGGTTGAATTGTGCATAAATTTAAGTTTCAACAGAAAAGTAATGCTGGAAGTCAGAATTATAAATATATATATTACAGCCACCTTTAATTCCCATATTAGCATTACCCTAGGGCTTACGTACTATACATAATCCTTAACGAACCAACGTAGTTCGCAATTACCTGATTAATGAAATTTTTTTTTACTAAAAATTACTTTTTAAGGCTAATTATATCTCCAGGGTACACTTGTTTGCTCTGATACCAGCTGTGGCAGAACCAACCTGAATTATACCGGTTCAAGTACACGAGTCTTCACTGAAGGCTACCTCGTACTTCAAACGGTATAAAACTATTGGTCTGTCGGGTAACGTCCCGATAAACCACCGATCGCAGGATCCAACAAGGTAACTCACACGAAGGTGAGTCCAGAGATACAATGCCAAAATATCTTACACCACAGGCAGTTACATTACAAAAATGTACAAATCATCATTTGCTCCCACAGAGGAGAGATTATTACAAGACAGGTTTTAGTTCTCAGTCAAAGCAGCGGAATTTGAAAAGCATAGTTATTATACACGTCGTCATTACAGATATTATGCTAGCCCTGGCATAATATCACTCGGCGGAATCTGTGTTGGCCGGGGACGGATCCCATTCCACGGACCAACCATCAGGCAAAGGGTAGGGCCACGGTGTGATGAATGCTGGCTCATCAGAAGGATTACCTGAAGTAAAATATCGAAAGCAAGGCTGAGTATACTAATACTCAGCAAGACTTACCCGGAATTGAGTATATCTTAGCCCATAACTAGACTCATGATGGCTTTTAGCTTTGGGTAGGGTTTTCAGCTGAAAAGCAACAAAGAGTAGATCCTTATTTTCAATTTTTAGCTTTCAGGTTCTAGTTGATTAACCATTCTAGGTAAGCACCTATAACTATCCAAACATGGTAGAATCTTTACTCAAACATCATCTTTGATAATCACATAATTGCTCTTGTTACTCTATGTGATAAAGGGGATAAGCAGTCTCATACATCGTGAGAGGCGGACGATTCTGAATCGAGATTCAACCCTTGCAAGGTAAACCTAACACACACGCTTGGAACACCACAGGGTCGTTCCTAAGCAACCGTTTACCTTTCATTCCGACTCGTGGATCAGATCCACCACAAGCGACTGCAGGTCATACGCACTTCCAAAGTGCAGGACGTACGTCTGTAGCGCGACTACAAAACCCGTACTCCTGGTTGCCCAGCAACATGTATGCCTACACGTCGAACAAAGTAACCAAAAGAAGCAAATACATGTGGTGGGAGGTATGTCCACTCCTCGGGCCGATTGGTTACTAGGCTTACCGCTTACCATATTTCACGGCATGTGGCTAGTAATTTCAAACGCTTAGCCACCGCTATCACACACTGCGACCTTATCAAAATTCATCAACACAGACGGGGTATCATCTTGACCATGATACCTCATAAAACTCCCGTCCGGTATCCTTATAGTGATAACAGGAATGTAAACATTACAATTCCTATATCGCGCGAGTGACAGGAAATCACTCGACTTCTACCGGTCCTATAAGCAGAGCAGCTAGTCGGACTCCAATTCTAGTGTTTATTACATTGGTTCTTGGAATAATGCAACTAAGTTTTCCAAACAACTCCTACGAACTTAATGCATACAGATATATGTAATTAATATAGGTTGCAGTGTAGTAAAGTAGGGGTTATGTCCGGGGCTTGCCTTCGCTGGTGGGGTTGTGGTTAGTCCAAATATTTTCTTCCGAACCTTGGTTCGGGGCTTCAGAGAAATCCGCGACAAGAGTCCCGGTGTCTTCAGAATAACCTCCTTCTTGTTCCGGGATCAGCTGATAATCTCCGTCGGCGAGAGTGGTCGAGTCTATATGAGATGCAATGTTATAAGTAAACTGTATATATTTTTATATTAATTCACAATAAAGTGGCAATCCAACTTATAAACATTTTATTTCGATAAATTTCTTAACTACCCGATACTGGGCAGTCATTTATCGAGTACTAACTAGTTTACTTAGGTACATTATACAACAACTTAGTTAAGTTAAGTTTTTAACTAGTGGCCTGGGGCAACAAAGTGGTGTGGTTCCTAATAATTGTATATATTAAAAAGCTTTATACAATGACTATACTAATTATTTATATCAATTTTAAGTTACCATTGCATCAAGATCAATTATATTATATCCAAATTTTTTTAATACCTAGCCTTTGATTGGAAATTTAATAACATGTGATAATATTACAAAACAGAACCTTTAATCTATTTTCATGATTTTAGAACATTTAGAACTATATTTATTAATTATACTAAGGAAATTACTCCTTATTCCTAACAAAATTTATACAATAAGAAAATAATACTAGAGTACAAGGCTAACTATTTTTCTTCAATTTTACATGCTAAAATAAAATTATCAGCACTGGTTTTACTAATTTATCATTTTTCTATGAATTACTATGTATTTCTTAAGCCTACAAGCAATTAATTTTGATATTTAAATTAGGTCATCAAACATTCAAAAACTGAAGTCGAGCTTTAAAGCAAAGTTGCAGATCTTTGTCTAAAGATTCCAACAAAATTTAGTTTACTATTTTATGATTTTTCCTTGAAGAGATATGGTATTTCTAAGTGGGCAGCAAAATTACATAAGGAGGTCCTTTGGTTACTATTTGCCTGAGTCTATGGCTTTGCAGGAAACCCCCTGGGTTTCTAAATCTTCTAACCCGAGGTCCCTGGGCTGGGAACCGAACAGAGCCGGACAGAGGGCGGCCGTGTTCCGGCGACGGCGGTCACCGGCGGTGAGGTCCAAGGGGAGGAAAAGGAACAGGAGCTCACGAGGGTTCTTATGCACCACGTGTCGAGGGCTGAGGTGGTCGGAAGAGTAGAGTTCGACGGAGACCCGAGACGACGGCGGCGGGGTCAACGTCGACGGCGAGGCTCCGGCGATGAACGTCGGCCAGTAACCTGCGCACGAGAACCAGTGAGTCGCGGGGAACGTGTACGTGCCATCAATTGAAAGAAAATATGCTGGATCGAGAGGAATCGCCGGAGACCGAAGCAGCGGCGGTGAGGGAAAGATTCCGGCGATCATCGGGGAGCCGATGTAAGGCCTTAGGATTCAAATTGGTGGGTCGTGGAGCTTCCTAATGATGATGTGGTGCTGATTAGTGGGTCGTGGTGGCGCGGGGTTGCTCGGAGCAAGCTGCCCACGGTAGGCAGGAGGTGGCGGCGGATGGCGGCCGTCGGGAATGAAGCTCGGGGGTTCAAGTGAGAAAGGGAAATGGCCGGGAAGCTGCGCGAGGATGATGTGGAGCTAAGGATTGGGTCAGCGTGGGCGGAGCAGCGGTGGAGAGATGGGTCGACGGTGAGCTCAAGCTCGCCGGCGTTCGGGTGGCACGGTCAACAGCGTTCCGAGGCGTGGAAGTGGAAAAAGAAGAGAAGAATGCTACCAGCAGCTCGGTGAGGTAATTGTAGTGCTCAAGCGCGCGCTAACGCAGGACTGGGCACTTGACTGGGGGCTTGCCACGACGGCGACTCGGTGGCGGCCGAGCGGCGACGGCGCGCGCGTGGCGAGCGCAGAAGAGGCCAGGGGAAAAGAGGAGCCGAGGTGGGGAAGGTAGAGGGCGACGCGTAGATGGTGTAGCAGCTGGAGGTGGAGCTCGGGAAGCTGTGCCGGTGGTGGACGGCGGCGACAGGAGCAGAGCAGAAGGGGGAAGCGGCGCGGTTAGAGGAGGAAGAAGCAGACTGGAGTCAGAGGGACTAGTTTGTGAATCCCAAAAAGTCCAGGGACCCCTCTGCAAACTAAAATTTTCCCACTACTACAAAGGTCAAATGGAAAAGTGCTCAACATGAAAGTTGTAGAGTTTTTCAAACTCTACAATATTGCTTTAAGGCTTGGGTTTAAAATCTTAAAGGGTACGGTTTTATTTTGAGTTTTTGAACACAATTCAAATTTTAAACTTTATGTGTTAATTAAAATAAAATGCCCTAATGTTTGGGGTCTTTTTGTAAGTTTTTCTGCAGTAATCATGACTAGCTCTTTTTACACTTTAGTCCTTAGGTAAAACTAAGTTTTACTTTTATCTTTTTACCATTTCACATGTAAGTCCTTATATGTTTGTATTAATTACATAAAGGTCCTTAATTTCATATAAAGTCTATTCCCCTTAGTATTTATTTAACTTTTGATCTTTTCTTTCTATAGCCATCTGAAATTTGACACTTAAGAACATTTTCACACATTTGCACATGAGAATTTATAGAACTCATAATTTACAAATATACCCTTATTGCTTTGTACAACTTATATACACTATAACATGCTTACATATAATACACCCAGATTTAGTATCTAGTTGTCTAACTACCTGGATATTACATATAACATGAACATCCTATCACTTTTAAATACAATTTCATACTGCATTTTAATATTGTATGCCTATAAGGACTTTCTAGCCACCTTATCTTTTATATAAATACCTTGGGTTGCATTTTGGTTAGTTGTGCTAGGTGCTGCGCTCTCACACCCCTCGGTCCTTTTTAATTAATTTGATTAATGGTTATATGCAATTTAATTCTGAGAGTGGCCCTCTGTCCTGTGTGCTTGAGCGTCTCACGTCTCGTTAAAAGATGTTTTCATAGAAACTTGGTTTAGGGGGCCAGCACGGTGCTTAGTGCTTGTGGGTAAAGTTGTGCAACCTCTCGAGAGTGTAAAACTGATATATCAGCTGTGCTCACAGTCATGAGCGGCCCAGATCCTCCGTCTGATTAGTGGGGTTGTACCTTGGTGGTTTGGCTTGGCTTTCAGTAGTCTCATGTTAAATCTTGATTAATTATTATGCAACTTGGGTTACGGTAATTCATCCACTTGTAGTAATTAGCTTTAATAAAATTTGCAAAGATTAAAAGCTAATTCAGTTGAGTCAGCTAACCTTAGAGCCTCATAATCCGTGTTATACTTGTTGAGTACAAGTTGTGTACTCACACTTGCCTTCTCTACTCTTCTGTTCTTTCGGGGATATCTTCGACTGCTGCTCAGTACCAGGCGACATGGAGAACTACATCAGCAGACTCGACGATTTCTAGGCGTTGTCTCCCAGTTGACGTTCCTGTGGCGCCCTACCCTTCATGTATTTATTTTACGCTTCCGCATTCCTTGAACTGATTCTTGATTCAGTTGTAATAAAGATATTCATTTATAATTTATACGCATTTATCCGAGATACGTGTTGTGATATCTTGATGATTTTGTTGTATATATGCGTGACTTGATCCTGGCGCATATATGATTGCTCGATTTATGTTCTTATAAATCGGGTGTGACAGAATTGGTATTAGAGCCGTGTCGACTGTAGGATGAAGCCTAGATAGAACTGGTCGAAGTTAGGACTCACACAATCATTTCTGCCTCTATTCCTTGAGTCTTTAAACCTTGATCTGCTCGCTCTTTCTTGTCCTTTCTGAGAATTAGTTTGATCTTTTTTGTAGACGTTAGCCTGAAACCGTCTAACCCCATAAGTTTAGGCTGTCCCGATGAAAGTGCGCTAGAATGAGTGTGTTAGTCGAGTAGTGTGATAAACTCGGCTAAGATGTGAATATTGAATGTTTGTGATTGTGCAAATGTTTGATTTGGATCTTTGGTTGATTGCATAGTGTAGTAGTTAAACTTGTTCATGCCAATCGACTTTAATGCAGACTTGAATTAAATAAAAATAAATTGAGTTAGAACGTTGGGGGTAAAACCGTACACCCTTTTCTCTCTATTTTATCCTGTCAGAGTTTTCTTTCCGGAAGTTGTACAATATCTATCTCATAGATTTCGCTCTGCTGCAAACAGATGGTGAACACCAGGAGCACCGGCACCAGTTCTAGCCAGTAAGGGCAGAACAACTAGAGTACCGACCAGCCGCTGCCGATGCCTCCACCTCTGACTCCGGAGTAGTTCTTCCAGCTCCAAATGCAGATGATGGCCACTCTGAACAACACTGTTCAGGCTCTGCAGCAGATCCACGCTCAGCCACCACCTCCTCCACCGCAGCAGCCCCGTGACAGGCGCGCGGACTTTCTAAGGGGTCACCCGCCGACGTTCTCCCATGCGGCTGAACCACTCCAGGCTGACGACTGGCTTCGTTCAGTGGAATGCCAGTTGGATGTTGCTCAGTGCGACGACAGGGAGTGAGTCATATACACGGCAGGGCAGCTGCGAGGCTCAGCTCTTGACTGGTGGGAGTCCTATCCAGCTCGGGACCGCGACGCCCTCACTTGGGTCCAGTTCCGGGAGCGTTTCAGGAACCACCACATCCCTACTGGAGTGATGAAGATGAAGCACAAGGAGTTCCTTGCGCTTAAGCAGGGAGCTATGACGGTGACCAAATATCATGATCGTTTCCTCCAGCTCGCTCGCTACGCCCCCGCTGAGTGTGACAGTTCGTGTACTGGTAATGTTAGACATATATTTTGTTAGTGTGAAATATGTGTTTGTTGAGTATAAAGCTTGTGTGTGTTTGTGTGAAGCTTTTGAAAATTTAAAGTGCAAGTAAAAAGGGTATTTTTGTAATTATAGAAAAACCTAGGGTTGTTTTTGCAAAATGTATTTGGATTAGGGTAATTTCAAAATAAGAGAAATATATTCTTCTTACTTTATGTCTTGTAAAAATATATATTTATCCAAAAGTTTCAATTGAAATATATATGTTGAAGTGTGTAAAAATTTTGGGTAAAATGGTAAAAACAAGGGTGTTTGTGTAATTTTATAAAAGTATAAGTCCTTTTGTGTAAATATTTGATTTACAAAAGTAACTTTCAAATTTTACTCAGGGCTAAAGTGTAAAAGTGCAAGTCATCGTGACATGTCTATCCAACCGTTATGACGAGTCTATCCCGTCATTATGACGTGTCATAAATACTTGCATTTAAGTCATGAAATTTGACGAATTACATTTCTAGGACAAAAGCAATTCAAATCCGACTTTTATTCAAAACTTTACGTGTAAAGATGCAAATTTTGAGTTTTCGAACTTGAGCTCTAAAGCAATGTTGTAGAGTTTGAAAAACTCTCCAACTTTCGTTTTGGGCATTTCTTCATTCGGGTTTTAAATCAATGGGAAATTTTGTTTTACAACCAGGCCCCTGCAGTTTTCGGAAATTACGCAAAGGTCCTTGGGGAAAGCTATTCATCTTTCTCCTCTATTTCTTTTCTTCCCTGGCGTCTCTGCCTTATCCTCTTTTCCACCGGCGGCAGCAGCACTAATACACTCTTTTTCTTCCTCTGTTCTTTTTCCTGTTGATCCCTCTTCCCTAACCATGGGCGCTCGGGCAAGCCCCAGGCAGCAGCAGGCCCAGCAGCGCCAGGCGCCTGGGCGGGCAACGGCAGGCGGACACGCTGGGCGAGCGCCCGAGGCGGGGCGGCGCCAGCGCGGGGGCCCTGTGCGACGCGAGCTGCGGGCCCAGGCGAGCTCAGGAGTGCGGGGGCTGGCGCGTGGAGGAGCAGCGGCAGGCACAGAGGGCCAAGCGGCGAGCGCGGCCCCAGGCCAGGCGGGGTGCGCGGACGCGCGGCCCAAGCGCGCGCGGGGGCGGCTCGGCCGGTGAGCCGCGGCGGCGGCCAGATGCAGGCCCAGGCGGGGCGGCGACCCACGGCAGGAGGCGCTGGCGAGCTGGCGCGGTGAGCGTCGCAGGGGGGCGAGCGGCTGCCGCAGGAGCTGAGCGCGGGGCTGGACGGCGTGCGGCCCGGCTAGGCGAGCGGTGCGGGCTGGCGGTGATCCAGGCGAGCGAGCAGGCAGCGAGTGGAGTGAAGGCGCGTGAGGCGCGGGAGGTGATTGCTGGCTCGGTGTGCAGCAGCTTGAGGGTGGAGCGCGGCGCCCAGGCGGTTGCAGGCAGGGCGCGCAGCACGGCTCAGCGCGCGGGAACAGGCGGCCCAGGAGCGCGGAGGTGGTTCGGTTGGTGCGGAAGTAGTGCCGGGCAAGTGCAACAGTTGTGGCGCGAGAGAGAAAGAGCAGGAGCTGGGCGGCACAAGAGGAATGGGTGCGCGGGAGTAGAGCACGCGAGCGACGACCGCAGCCGAGTTGTCACGAACGGCTCCGGCATGAGCTGATGCGGCGCGATGCAAGCGAAACGGCATCGAGCGAGTACGGGAGCTAGAGCGGCATGGTTTTGGCAGTGCAGGAGCTCACGTGCTGAAGAGCCGGTTCAAGTGCTGGAGCGACAAGAACGTGAGCGACGTCGAGCGGGTGGCGCGAGCGTGCGCGCGGTAATGCGCAGAAGCTGGCGGTGTGCGCGGATGTTGGGCGGCCAGAGCAAAACGAGCCCATGGGCACGAGCAAACGGTGCTGAAGTGCGACGTGCCGAGCAACGGCACGCGCCGGAGGAATTATGGTGAAGAACTATTGTGCGAGATGCAGGAACGCGATGGCCGTCTCGAGGACGCAGCTCAGGTGTTCGACGAAATGTCGATACGCGTGGTGCTGGAGAACGCAAGGGTCCTACTGTTGAGCGAGGCGTCAAGAGTGCAGGACGCCGTCGGGCGGATGTTGCAACAGCGTGCAGGAAGGTCGCACGCAGTACGGGAGGTGCGGCGGTGCGACGATTCGGGGCGGACCCGCCCAGGGGGCAGTAGAGCCGCACGTAGAAGACGTCGAAGGCCGTTGAGGAGAAAGCAGTGGACGAGATCAGGCGGCACTGTGAACTTTTCGTGGAGGGTATGGAGGTGGTCAGGTGCGAGCAGACCATGGCCCTCGCGGAGGCAGAGAGGGCGAGTGTGGCGCGGCGAGGCGAAAGCGAAGGTCCGGACGGATTTGGACTAGCACGTTCATGGATGCGAGCGAGAGTGTTCTACCGGCGACCGGCTCGGCTCGATTCCGTAAGCGTGAGCACGTGCAAGATGACAGGCCACGCGCGAACAGAGCAAGAGCTAAGAGTATGTGAACAGAGGAAGTTCAGTCCGTGGACAAGTAAACCCTGAGGTTCGCGGAAGAGATGGTATAACGAACCAATTCGGCTCCATCGTCTCGTCCCCGGATCCATGACTTCCAGCAGCTTCTATTCCTCGTCGATCGCCGAGCAAGTCCACAACACCTCAAGAAAGCTCGTAAACCCTTTCATCGAGCTCTTCCCATCGTCAATCCTGTTCACTGCGGAAATTCACTTTCCGCTTGTTCTTCTTCATAACCAAGGCTACCCCAAGGTTTGCCCTAATTCTCTGAATCTTCTTAATGCCGGCGATTCCTTTGCCGGAATGTCGTCGTTATCCTTCTGTTATTTGTTTTCCCGGACTAGGGACTTGATTGCTATGTTTTAAAAGTTCTAGGATGTTCTTTGTAAAATTTCCAAAGCTTGCTATGTTTCAAATCGATAAACTTCTACATTTTATAGATTTTCATAGGAAGTTCATAAAAATGTAAAATCAATTTCGTTTGAAACCCTAAGTCAAAACCTATAAGTTTTATGTTGTGATCTTGAGTGAAAATCTTTGATGTGTGGTTTAGGTCAAATGTTAGAGAATGAATGTTTTGTTGTGCTTTATATGGTATGTTTGTGTTATAACTGAAAAGTAAGTCATAGAATATAGATCTTAAATAGAAATATGTGATGTTTTGTTAAACCTTTCATATGAGTGCTCGTATCCTTACCATCAAGACTTTGTCCCCGTCTCGATTGCTGTTTCTTTAGGTTCCTTGTTGTATAAGGATCCCCGTTAGTTCTTGTGTGTCTGCTGCTTAGCCAAAACATCTCGACAGCTATGTTTCAGTATTAGGTTATCTACCCAGCCACTTAGCATCTGTTTTCTTTAAGTCTATGATGTTTCTGCGTAACAGCTGTCAGTCGATACTTCTACCACCGGCTGATTAGCTGATACGATTGTTACTTTCTAGTATCGGCTACTGCCGATACAATCCTTTTGTTCTGTCCTACATCGACTGCGCAGAGTCGTATCGGAAAGATACCCACGATCTTAAGGTTCTTGCCATCGACCGACCCAGGCCGATTTTAGTTGCTCTCCATATCAGTTATGGCCGCTCAATCCTTAGTTTTCCCATCTATATCCACACACGTCTATCAGTCGATTTATCGATTGAGAGATCGACTATATATCTATCGGCCATATACCCTTAACCACACTCCAATCGGCTATACGTCACTCAATTGTTGTGTTGACGTAATCAAGTCGATATAACCACACTTAGTTACCTAGAGTAACACTTAAGCACATCTCAGTTAAGACAACTGTTTTAGGAATCATCCTTCTGCCAGGGTAATCGATGCTTTTATCGATCACCTAGGAAATCGACGCACCATTCCATCGGCTAAACCCTCATTGTTTCCAATCGGCTCTGTTGCAATCTTCAGCAAGTAACCGATCATAATTAGATGTCCTCTTAAAGCTCTATCTAAGTTTAGTTTCAGATCTTTTTGGGTGTTAGGTGAATAGTGTGTTATATGAATGCTAGATTGCAATTGTATTGGGAAGTAAAGTAGTGTTATGTGCACACTTTGAATGAAATGTTGCATTGCATGTAGATACGACTACGTTCGGCACGGTACCTACGAGATCTCCCCGGAGTCTACGGAGGATGTTCCTAAAGATCAAGTGAACGTCATCAAGGAACTGACTGAAGCCCCGAACCAAAGTTCGGAAGATATTAACATTACTGACTTCAGACCCACCAGTAAAGGCAAGCCCCGGACATATCCCACTATTTTATTTACACTGCAATCTATGTCTATCTATATTATATCTTGCATTAAGTCTAGGAATTGAAGTGAAACCCTAGGTGCATGAATCCTAGGAATCCAATGTAATGCTCCCGAGTCCTTATCGGATAGATGCTCCGCTAATAGGACCGGTAGAAGTCGAGTGATTTCCTGTCACTCGCGCGACATAGGAATTGCATGTTTACATTTATGCAACCACTATAAGGATGACGGACAGGGTCATGTGCTGTATCATGACCTGGAAGTTTACTCTGTCTGTTTTGATAAAAGTTTTAAGGCCGAAATGTATGGTAGTGGTGGCTAAGCGTTTGAACAGTACTAGCCACATGCCGTGAAATTGTGTAAAGCGGTAAGCCTAGTAACCGATCGGCCCGGCAAGTGGGTATATTTCCACCACTCGATCTTTATGTTATGTTCACACGCACCGACCTGTGGGAGTACGTTCTGCATGGCAGACAGGAATACGGTTTTGTAGTCGCGCTACAGACGTATGTCCTGCACGAGTGATGTGCGTACGGTCCTGCAAGTCGCTTGTGGTGGCCTGCCCACGAGTCGGAATGAAAGGTAAACGGTTGCTTCGGAACGCCCTGCCGGTATTCCCAAGCGTGTGTGTTAGGTTTACCTTGCAAGGTTAAATTCGATTCGAATCGTCCGCCTCTCACGAAGCTTGAGATTGCTTATCACTTCTGCCACATTGAGTAAAAAGTGTAACTGTTAATGAGACAATCTTGGTGAATGATAATATCAATCATGCTTGCTTAGTATAGGTGCTAACCTAGAATGGCTAATCAAGCTAGAATCTGAAAGCTAAAACTTGAAAATAAGTTATATTCTTAGTTGCTTTTCAGCTAAAATTAAACCCGGAACCATTACGAGCTTTCATGAGTCTAGTTATGGGTTAAAGTATACCCAATCCCGGGTAAGCCTTGCTGAGTATTAGTATACTCAGCCTTGCTAGTTTTATGTTTTTCAGATAAAGCCTTTGAAGATACTACTCTTCCCTGTCTTGGCCCTATGCTCGTCCAGAAGATTGGTCCGTGGAAAGGGATCCGTCCTCGGCCAATACTGATGATCTCGAGTGATGTCGTGCCCGGGCTTAGCATGACATCCGTCTTGACGACGTGTTGTAATTGTCGCGTATGTTTTCCGCTGCCAAAACCATAGCTTTAATGGTTGGTAATCTTTTCTCTAGATTTGAAACTTCATACTTCTTTTGGAAACTCTTGTAATGTAATTCTCTGTAATGTAAAATGTGATGGTGATTGTATCTCTGGACTCACCTTCGTGTGAGGTAACCTTATTTGATCCTGTGTATCGGTGGTTTATCGGGACGTTACCCGACAGGCCAAGGGATTAACCGTTTGAAGCACGTTGGAGCCCTCTGGGGTGGACTCACGTACTTGAGCCGGTATAATTCAGGTTGGGTTCTGCCTCAGCTGGTATCAGAGCTATAAGGTTACTCTGGAGATACATTTTACCTTAAAAATACTTTCAGTATAAAAATTTGACCAACAAAATGTTTGGCAAAACTACGTTGGATTCGTTAAGGATTGTACTTAGTACGTAAAGCCCTAGGGTAATGTTTATGAGGGAAATAGAGGTGGCTTATATATATTATAATCCTAAACACCGCATTACCTTTCTGTCAAAACTTAAATTCATGCACAACCCAACCTTACTTTTTGTAACGACATCTTCGATCGTGAGGTAAGAAGGTAAGGATCCTCAGCCAACTGAGGGAGCTTGGCCTTCCCGTCGGTGATGCGAACCGAACGCTGTTTCTCAAGCAGTGGCCTACTTGAGATGCTGCCAATGTACCAACCTCGGTTGACTACATTGGGAGTATATGGTTCGGCGCAGGGTATGGCGATCGCTGTTCATACCCCCGCATTTTGCGGGTACCCCCCGTGAATACGTTGTTTTGATAACGTATGTTAACGTTGTCTGTACGGCGGTAATGTACAGATGCTGTTTCTATAGCGAACAGTAATGATTGGGGACGCTTTCATGACATGCTGGCATGAAAGGTTCAACATATATATATTGTGATTTTCTGCAGGTATGCTAACTCGTTACGTAAGCTTGAACGTGAGAACGACTAGTATATATATAGGGAGAGACGTATCTATATGATGCCACCGTACTTAATCACGTAAGTCCAAGGTTACTTGGCAGTTATTTTTGGTTGTGAGGACGTGTAGAACGTGCACGCATCCTGACATTTTCGATTGGTTTGATTGCCTTGTTTGTTATATTGTTGTACTGAAACATGTGCTTGTATCTGAATGCCTGTTTTGACTTTGTGTGGTAGGAACCAACGTAATTTACTAGGCTATCTTAGAGTTGGGAGAGTCTTTTG
Source organism: Panicum hallii (assembly GCF_002211085.1). NCBI lineage: Eukaryota > Viridiplantae > Streptophyta > Magnoliopsida > Poales > Poaceae > Panicum > Panicum hallii. Next base: position 17,127,243 of record NC_038043.1, read on the forward strand.
TGAACTAAGTGGATTGGATTATGTTTGAACCCTATCACCGCTCTTAGCTTGACACCCCAAAATCAAATCTTTGATTCTGCTTTGAATCTGTTTCGGCAGAACCATTAAGCTTCTCCTTTGATAGTTAAACCTTGATAATATCAGGAAATTCTTCAATCCATCATTCAGTGATTCATCTATCCTTTCTGATGTTGTACCTTATATTGTTGGCTATTCTGGTTACAACATCTGAAAGTTGTACCTTCGATTTTTGCTCAGATGATTTTGAGTAAAATAAAAAGATTTATGGCAAAAGTCATGCATTAGAATACATACCATCTTTGGTCAGTGCATGGTATTGCATCATCATCGAAAACCATAGACTAACTAACGGGTGTGACTCCGATACACTTCGGGGTTGTCTTGAGTTTCTTAAGATCTATCTTGTTGCTGTTGACATTACAAGGTTGCTATTCCTCTTTTGTGGTGGTGTTTAATCACATGACCATGATGCCGTGTCGGAACCTAAGGCCTCAGGGTGGCTGCAGCCACATGATTGAGCCATTAGGGGCGCACTGGTGACTAGGTCTATGTGACGTAACCCCCACTGCAATCTCTTCTTATGCAACCTTACTAGTGTCCTAACTTTTGATCCTCGCTTAAGGATATAGACCTACCCAGGTGTAGTTACGAGCGAACGGTTGTAGGGCATGAGTCATGTGCATCATTAACTCATGAGGGTATGCATCATACTTCATGCATTTCATACGTGCATACATTGCAAGTATCATCATCCTTGCATCATGGTGTATGCATCATTCGGTCAGCATCATGGTATTGCATTGTATCATATGCATCATCTCGGTCGTGCATGGGATCCCTCATCCTCATGTTGCACCATCAATGCAAACATATCTCAACAGTGCATCACGAGCATGGTTGGAGCATTTTGTCATTATCTTTGATTGCATCGGTCTAAATAGGCATGTTTTGCAATCAACAAATCTAAAATCATTCAGGTAATAAACTCTGAGCAAGAATATTTCAAACATCACTTGTCAATCTTTTTGTACTATCCTCACTTGCTATTCATAAGCTTTGTGATGAATGTCGCCAACGTTTGTCGTCGTCATGTATTGATCTTAGCTCTAGGAAAACTAGATCACTTTTCTCTCTCTTCTCTCGTCAAAATCATCCATGTACAATATCCATACTCTCGTTATACTCATCTCGTCATGCTCTCATCATCAACCTTAATCTTTTCTGGTGTGATTGCTTTTGCCACTTTTGGTGTGTGATTCACTTCTCTTCCCCTTAGAGCCTTTCGTCCGAATCTCGGACGAGATTCTTTTTAGGAGGGAGGGCTTGTGTGACAGTTCGTGTACTGGTAATGTTAGACATATATTTTGTTAGTGTGAAATATGTGTTTGTTGATATAAAGCTTGTGTGTGTTTGTGTGAAGCTTTTGAAAATTTAAAGTGCAAGTAAAAA